>NW_009649293.1:707760-711720 GCF_000708025.1 Charadrius vociferus | reverse complement strand
GCCACCACAGCCACCTCCAGCCTCACCAATCCTTATTAACGGAGCTCTAGGGCAGGTTGGCACCTCAGCTCGATCATGCATGGGGTCACTTCTCCATGCCACAGCACCATAATAAAGTCCCAAATTGGAACAACATCTTTTAAGCGTACTCTACAGCCTTTATTTAAATGCCTTTTAATGTAGATTCACTGCTCATAAAAGTGAAGGAATGACTGTTCTGGCAGCCTCTGGGCATCATTTGGGAAGATGAAGTGCAGGCTTATCTGCATAACTGCAAGTGCACTATCTCTGGCTGTGGCCTTGTAACCCCAGCTCCAGTGTCTTCGCCAGAATTAGCCCAGCAGTTTCAAATCCTGCAAATGTTTTATGGACACCAGCAAATGTCCATTAGGGTCCAAACTGAGTTTTCCACTTGTGACCTAATTACAGTTTAGATTTCCTGTGTGTCCTGTGAGCTGCCACTTGAGGTGATTTGCACTGTCTGGTGAGTCATAACACTGCCAGTGGGAAGAACTGGAGAGAGGTGAGGATGTTATGATGACTTAACACCCGCAAAGTACAAGAAGGTTTCAGTCAAATTCCTGATCCATCAATCACAGATGGAGTCTGAAGCCCTCGAGAGAGTACACGAGTGTACCAGTGACTCAGTAGTTTAACAGTGTGGTCTCTTCCCCGCCAAATGCTGAGTCAGTTTTACCAAAAATAAAATTGGTGGTTCATATTTCTGCAGGAAAGCGGCTGCCTCCCACTCGCTCATTTCATAGCAATGAGGAATCAGAGTGGGGGCATATAACTATCAGCAGTCACTGATGAGGGACAAAGAAAGAAAAAAACAACAAGCCAGACAGAGAGAGAAAGAGGGAGGGGGAAACAAGAAATGTATGCAGAAGGCAATGTATTTTTCAGCCATGCTTGATTTCTGTACATCACTCATTCAGACACAGACTTGCCGCTATCACACACAGCCCTAGTGCTATCACACCATTTATTACTATCAAGTAACAACACTAAAATTGGCAAGCAGGAAGCAAAGCAGTTCACTTACGTGAGATCTATTCAGTGTTATACTGGACTTTAAAAATTGCATGATGCAGAAGCTGTATCTACATGAGAGAATCGCCAATTTAGGGGCGTTTATGTGAACCCTCATGAAGACATGGTTGCAGCAGCTTCTGCCCGTTTTTCTAATTTACAAGGCAGGAGTGTCCCACTTGGCAAGCTGAGAACGAGGACAGCAGTAGGAAGAACTAATTGGAAGTCTTCCCCGTAATGAAGGACAAGGATATAATATCAAAGGTCAGAAGTTGTCACAAAAATAAAAATCTGCCTTGATAGACCGAAAAGACAAGGACCACTAAATTAGTGCTACGCTAATGGAGCATAGTACTCCTTTAACAATGAAAACAGCTGAAAGCCAAAAAACTGAGCAATGCCAAAGGGATCCTGCTGGTGAAAACTGAGTCACACCACAATAATCCAATCATTGCATTTCTCTTATGAATCAATGCACTGGAGAAACACTAACCAACACAGAAGTTATTGTTAATTAGCTAATAATAATTGCTAATAAAAATAATATAGTTAATTTAGATTATATATAATTATTTATGTGAATTAATATATAACTGCCTATATCAATTGTATGCAGACAGTACATAAAAGTATAAACTAAAGGTGTAATAATAACATTTAGGAAAAAAATAAACCAACAATGAACAGGCTAAGTTACTGAGCAATAAGCAAAGCAAAGAACTTACAAAGAAAATATGGGTGTAAAAATTAGCCTAGAAAGGTATGCCCAATGTCACGCTCAAACACTCAGGGCCCTTGGGAATTCACATTGGCCTCAAGTGAGGCCGTGCTTGGAGGCTCAAAGTTTACACAGAGTCTTGCCGTAGGGCTGCCCTCAACAGGCAGTGGAGATGCACCCCTAGGGGCTGGGTGGCCCCATGTCCTGTCCCTGCTTCTACAAAAATAGTTGCCTTCTATGCTAGTGATTAAATCTTGACTTCTGTCCTGCATAATCAGTCTCATCATACTGAGGAGTCTTCAGCTGTCATTTAATGGAAAAAGCTTTCAAATGATAGATAGCAAGGCATGAAAAACAAGGGCAAGAAGGGTGAAGTACTGTCATTTAATCAACATGTAAATGCTGGCTTCCAGCATTCTTTAATGCCATCTTGGCTTAATTTTTTTTTTTTTTTTCAGTCAGGCTTCCTCATTATTCCACTACTACCTAGAACATGCACCTTTATCTGTGCCTATTAGGCCAACATCTAAACTGTCTCTATCTCAAGTACATCAGTAATATACCTAAAGGTATGCATATAATTACATCTTTCACAGGCTTCGCCCCCGGCCAGTGTATCAGACAACTAAGCAGCTCTTAATTTTTCATCCAAACCCACCATTTTAACTTGTCTTGAAAATGTAGATGAAGCTAAAAAAGAATGTACACTTTCTCCTGTAAACAACATTCTGAGGCAAGAAGGGCTAAATTCTACTGCTTAAGAGACAATACTGTAATAAACATAGGTGACTAAAAAGAAAAAAAAGAGTGAGCAAGAGAAATTAAATAGTCCAATGTTATAAATAACAAAATAGTTTCCTCTAGTCCTTGCATTATTGTTGTTGCTACTAGTAGTAGCAGTAGAAAATGTCATTACTTTTATGCTTGCACTCTGACCCAAATTTATTAAATTACAAAATACTGAAGCTTTTTACATTGAAAATTCATGCACGCATTATGAAGTTCTCAGGGAAGGCTGGAGATTTTGATAGCTGAGTTGGACATTCTGCCTAAAATCCTAGAATGCGATTTACGTATTCAGACGCGCAATCTATACTACCCAATATTTTCAGAAAAACAAATGGAATCCATGCTACAATAGACACAAATGTCTCCATGTGCCTTTGAGAGTATCTTGACCATTTACTGATAAATATGTCCTAGGTCTGAAAAACTTTTCCTTCTCAGGTTCATGATTCTTTTCATGCATATGCCTAGAGCCAAAGCCATTTGCTAGTATGGAATCTCTCCCAACAATGTTCCTTGGACTGCATTCTGGAGACAGGAAAGCAGCAAATCACTGAGCAGACCATTGCAATCTACCACCCCTTTGCAGAAGAGTCTTCTCATTCTACTCACTGGTGGAGGGAGCTCCATCTGTCACGATGTCTGTTGTCACCACTCAGCAGTCTCAGCAGGTCACCAAATACTTGTTTTTATTATCGCTGGACTTGTCCTAGGCTTATAAAGATGGCTTTACAATTTTGGTGGCATTTGAATTAATTACAGAGAATGTCGAAGTTTGATAATGATGCCCTAGAACAAAAGTGGTAAGAAAATGGTATTAAAATAAAGAAATTACAAGCACAATACAAAGCAATATTAATGTGAGGCTGGGCTATTTGTGATTTTATATTACATGATTCTCTGCTGGGATTATTTTACTCAAACAGCTAAACTATCTCAAACTTAATCTAGTATTACCATGGCATTTGTCACTGTTGAAATCCAAAACCAACCAGTAAATTTAGAGCTGTTCTCTTCACAACATTTTCGTGAGGTTAACATGGTGTTAATTAAGGACATTCTTCTCTTTGATGAGATCAGATAGTACAATGAGATCTAGAACTAGCTTATGGCTGGTTTTACCCTCCTTTATTTACTTAGGGACTTTAGGCACAAACTTTTAATCTATTGCTTGGTGTTTATTGCTCAGGTTTTTTTGCTTGGTTAAACAATGTCAATTTACCAGCTTGTCACAGTGAGTCATTGGCTTAGCAAGATTAGAAGACAGAATCCGCCTTATTTCTCATTCTTTGTCCTAGCCCACAAATTGCAAGGCTTTTTTCTTTGCTGTTCAGATAAAATCTAGGCTGTTGTCTGTCTTTATATCTGTGTGTCTGCATTTATATCATACGGTACAAATGGCCCAATGGTCAAAGACTGGAAGT
>NW_009649293.1:652866-707721 GCF_000708025.1 Charadrius vociferus | reverse complement strand
ATCCAGACACTCAAGATCTAAATTCAGTGTTGTGCTGTATGAGAAGCAGTAATAGGGAAATACAAATGCACAGGGAGGTAATTTTCCCAGTTATTTTTAAAACACCAATGTAAGAGGTCCCCAAACACTCGGAAGTATTAGTGAGCTTATGAATGTATCTCCAAGCACATTGAGAAGACATGGGTCTGTTGTTGCAACGACATAATTCAGTGAGCAACATTCAGTAGCAAGAATATCTTTCTTCGTTTTTGTGCAAGAACAAAATGACTGTGACGTTGCCCCTCTTCCCAAAATGCTGGATTTGCAGTCGGATGATGTTTGATCACATTCACTGTTCTCTTCCACCATCTTCTTTGTCACCACTCTTCTGCTCTCTACAATGAAAGCAAGATTTCTAATTTTCATTTTAAAAGCTGAGACTGCCCTTTTCTGATGAGGTCATATGAAACAATGTATTCTTTCATGAAAAGAGCTTTGGCATCTTTTGTTAGACAGTACTGTAAAACTAGGAAGTCTCTGTGAGTGTATGTGTGTGTTTGTATGTAAGGGCATGTTCATATATATATCTGTTCATGGCATATCTACATCTGAGTCAGAACATTCTTTAGTGGTGATTTTGTCATGTGGACTCTGGAAAATATGTTTTGCATCCTGTTGGACTTGATTTGCTGTCACAAATTTCACTTCAATTTTGTATTTTAGATGCCAAAAAGTTTCACACATCTTTGACCATTCACACAACACTTAAAGCAAAACAACTGGAGAGAACCAGAACCTTTTAAGCCATTCTAGCATGGAGTAATGAAAGAAATGTCAACACATGGACAAGCTAGAAAGAAGAAATAAATTTGTAGCACCTCCGTTCTTCCTCTCTTTCCATCTTTCATCCATGAGACATTGTCCTCCTAACTTACTCTTTTTCTGTCATAAGAAAAACCGAACATTTTCTGATCTTTCTTCTCTGATCACAATGATATTCATTCTCTTATTCCCCTT
Source organism: Charadrius vociferus (assembly GCF_000708025.1). Classification (NCBI taxonomy): domain Eukaryota; kingdom Metazoa; phylum Chordata; class Aves; order Charadriiformes; family Charadriidae; genus Charadrius; species Charadrius vociferus. The sequence goes on along the minus strand of NW_009649293.1, from coordinate 706,725 downwards.
GTGCACTCAGAGCCCTTTGAGAAATGTCGACTAACTTACTTCTCTGACATCCAGTTCTTTGATCCTCCTAACAAATAAGTAACAGTTCATAACTTGTAAAAGAAGAAGACCGAGAAGCAGAGAGGGAACGTACTTTTCCACTTTTCTTTTTTTTCTGAAGATACAGCATTGGAGTATGGATGGAAACCACTGCTGCTGTTCAATAATTGTGATTCAATATAATTTCCTTCATAAGTAATACGTGCATATATATGTGTAAACAAAGTTTGCGGAGGATGGATGCTTCTTGAAATCACTACTTTTTTCCTATGTTCTGTTAAGCACATGTTACTTGAATACCTTAAAAAGTTGCTGACTGTATGAACTTGTCACCCTAGGAAGCTGCATGAAACACAGAATGAGAAGGTGGATGGACTACCATAACACAACTAGCAAGCCTTCTTTTGTGAAATTGCACAAACAGTAATTTGGCTCGATATCAGTGTGGTATAACCCTGTCTATGCAAAAGAGGATCTAAAGGCAGACTGGAACTCACTTGTTGGTGTTTTACGGAGAAATTAATGATTTAGTATACATTGATGACAGATATTTTAGTATTTTACACTACACTCCAAAGAAATTAAATATTGAGTATACCTTCTGTCAGTGTTGAAAAGGTACTTGAATATTAGTGAGAATTTCAACAAAGATGTTTAAGCAGAGTTTAGAAATAAGAATTCTAGTGAACTGTTGTCTTATAATGTATGTCAAGAAATAAAGATTGAGAGACATTTTATGCCCTGAAAAAGAATAAACCTTTTACAAATGTTGATACTTCTTTCCAGTTCTTGAATGTAAATATTTTTCTCATACAAACTCTTCAGATAAATTGTTGTTAGAAATGACAGCTAAGAACTTGTTAATAGTCACAGGAAAGGTTTTGTTTGAAACATTGTTAACCAGTAAGCAAACGATAAATAAATTGTGGTGGGGGTTTTGTTTCTTTTTTTTTTTTTTTTTTAATTTGGAGCTTAATAAAGCTATCTGAAAGATTGTTCTAAGGATGGACATGCGCACTGGATGTAGAAGAAGGTACTGGTGGGACTATTGCTCCCAACATGGGCCCATTCATGTGTGTGATTTGGGACAGTCATTTGTCTGCCTCAAAATGTAAATTTGAGGTCACTATGGCACACAGAGATCAGAGTAGATTAGAATAGGAATTCAACCCTTAAACAAAACACATCATAAGAAACAATCTTTCTTGAGTGAAAACCAACCCCTGTGCTCAATCAGGGTCACCTAAAGCCAGTTGCCCAGGACCACCTCCAGATAGCTTTTGAGTATCTCCAAGGTGGAAAACCCTGCAACCCTCAAAGTAAAAAAGTGTTTCCTGATGTTCAGTTGGAGTCCTTGTGTTTCAGTGTGTGCCCATTACGTCTGGTCCTGTCACTGGGCACCACTGAAAAGAGCCTGGTTCTGTCTTGTTTACACCCTCCCTTCAGATATCTATATACATTGGGGAGTTTTCCCTTGACCCCTCTCTTCTCCAACCTAAACAGTCACAGCTCTCTCAGCCTTTCCTCATAGGAAAGTTGCTCCACTCCCTTCATCATCTTTGTGACCATTTGTTGGACTCTGTACAGTATATCCATGTGTCTCTTTACTGAAGAGCCCAGAACTGCACACAGCACTTCAGATGTGGCCTCACCAGTGCTGCGTAGAGGGGAAGGATCATCTCCTTCAGCCTACTGGCAACACTCCTCCTAATGCAGCCCATGATGCCATTACAATTCTTTGCCACAAGTACACATTGATATCTCATGTTCAACTTGGTGTTCCAGCAGGACCCTCAGGTCCTTTTCTGCAAAGCTGCTTTCCAGCTGGGTGGTCCCCAGCATATATTGGTGCATTGGTCCTCCCCAGGTAAAGCACTTTGCACTTCCCCTTGTTGAATTTCATAACATTCTTATCAGCCAATTTCTCCAGCCTGTTGAGGCCCCTCTGGATGACAGCATGACCCTCTGGTGTATCAGCCACTCATCCCAGTTTTGTGTTGTCACTGCAAGTGGTTCATATGAACAATCAAGTTTTGAAGCCAAAGTTTACAAATAAACAGACTGTGGAGGGCAGTCTAGAGCCTGATGGGGCTGAGCTGAGACTTCTGAACAGCAGAAGCCCCAAAAAGACTGTTCATACAACTTTTCAACCAGAAAAGGGTAGAAAGAAGACATAAAGAATCCTATGTTATACCCCAGGATAAATGCTTGATAATTGTTTGCCTTGATCAAAAGAGAATGTATGATGGTTGTCCTGAAACATTTGTTAATATTAATAAACAAATATAGTGAAGTTGGGCGGATACTTTTTTCATGGGACTTTATACTCTGAATTAATAAAATCCAGCAGATGCAGAAAAAAGGAATGATAGAATTGAGTTTTTCAAAAATAACATATATCTAAAAGTAAAATGATTATCTAACTGTCTTTATGCCCACAATATGAGGAAGAAATAAAACTCAAGGAAAACAAACAAATAAACAAGCAAAACGCATAAGAAAAAAAGAAAAAAAAAGGAACTCCCTTTTATTTTAGTATCAGTTAAAATAGGTATTTCCCTGTAATTTATTGACATTTAAAAAATGTAAAAGCTTAATTTAAAAGTTTTTTCTTGGGGGAAAAAAAAAAAAAAATCTTGGCACTCCCTTTTGGAAGATTTTGTTCTGCTTGATGAATAAATATAGCAGAATTCCTTATCTAATGCTTTCATGTAATCAATGTTTTATGCAGTGGTTAATTATATATTGTAAAATATGTGTGTGTTCACACTGCAGCAAAGTCTGAACTTTGTGTGGAGTTTATATGACCAAAATAAGAAGAAAACAAAAGTCACAAACTATCAGAGAGTTACTAGCTTAAGAAGAAAATAAAGGTTTTAGTACTAATTGTATCTTTGTTTAAGCATAAGCATTATAAATAGGACAAGCGTGCTGACTGAGAATGTTTAGTAGGCTAAAGAGCAAATAGAGATTCAGGCATTTTTTATAGATGCTAAGTAATTTTAGGAAAAGTGGAAAAAAGAAAACTCCAATGAAATTCCAGCTAATTAGAAGTACATGGGCTTTTGACACTGACTTCAGTGAATAAGGATTCCACCTTTTCTGTGCTTTGAAAAAAACCCATGAACAGAGCACTATCAAATGGAACAGGTGAGTTAATATGTACGACTAATCATCCACAATCTCAGTAATAAGGACTTTTCTAAATTGCTTTGCTTTTTAAGCTATTAAACATACAGATTACTTAGCCCTAATTGGCAGCTTATAAAGATAATTCCAGATTGCTTTATCTTATGTTTTTTCTGTGAAATAACATGATACTGAAGGTCATGTAATACTTTCACTGGGTAAGTATTGCTGCAGTACTTGGCAAGGTTTCCTTGCCTTGCAAAGTCAACTAACTCAAACACTGTTAAATATTGTATAAGTATTTTTGTGTTTGATATGAATAAGATATTGAAACCAAACAAAAGTATGGTTGTTAATTACAAAGCATCTCATTCTTGCATGTTTTCATTTCATTTTTGTAGCTAAGAGAATGTCTTAAAAAGATAACAGAAACATACTTGATTAATTTTGTTACAGTCAAGCAGTGAAGCATACACTAGGAGTTACACTGTGACTAGGTACGCCATAAACGACACAGAGCATTCAGACTGATGTATTAATTGCTTATGAGTGGCTTAGATGAATAAAAATATTTTTGGTACATATGTATATTATGTTTATACATATATCTTTATACATATATTTATGTGTGTATTGATTTATATATTTATACATTTTTATTTGCTTATTTTTAATTTATTTATAAATATATATTTAAATATATATATTTGAGGAAAAATGGGTGGAAAATATTATCTGCCTTCTCTTTACATGGACACTGGTTTATGCTACTTTTTTGGTGCTTTTTGTTTGGGGTTGGGTGTTTTTTTTGTCTTAAGACTAATATGTTTTACAGAAAAATAACTCTTCAGGTACTACTTGTGATTCTCAAAGACTTGCTGGGATGGTAGAGGAACACACATCAAGCTATACCTTGGAAAAAGTAAGAAAAACTTCATGTAAGCAAGATGTAAGCATAAAAGGATTCCATTCATAAGTCAGGAAAAATACCAGAGAATCTATTCCTAAAATGAAGAAGACTGTGAAATGTTTCCAAAGGAAAACAAGAATCTGAAAAGGATGAAATAACAAGACAGAAAGAGAGAAACTTACAGTAGTACCACTATGTGGTAGACTCAAAAGCATCTCTGGACTTGTCAACTTCACTACCCAGTGAATTTACGCAGAAATTTGCCTCTGGCTTTGTCAGATGCCACAGCTGGAAGAATATTTTCCACTTCACAGCTGGAAGAATATTTTCCACTTTTTGACTTTAAGGTCCTTCAACTGCCATCTGAAAGAGTGCTGAGAAGCAGTGGAATAAACGGAATAGTGTTCCTACAGAGATATGTTACAGTAGAACACCTATTAGAAAAATATTTCTGACATATGAAAAACAGATATTGCCTAAATACTAATATATTTAGTGGAAACATGGAGTGTTCTTGATATCATACTCAATTCAGCCAGAAATTGCACAAAATTTACTTTTACACATTTCCAAATAATGATCCGTAACCTCAAATGTTTGCATGTCAGAGACCTACGAAAGTTTGAAATTATAAACTGGCCTATAAAGTACAGCATATAATTCCATAATGGATCACAAACTTTATATTTTCTACTATGAAGGGAAAGGATAGGAAAAATGCTGTACCATCTGGAGGATTTCCCATAACTTCTGAATTTTGGTTATGTCTTATTCATTCTTTATGCATATTTGTTACAACACTCTTGCTATAATCTTGATGGTGCCCTTGTTTGTGCCTTTAGTGGAATGGCACCTGAGATCTACTTTGAATAAAACATGCAGTGGTTCAATGGATTTAAGAAGTATGTATTAAAAAAAAATGGAATAACTGAGACTGAAGAAAATATTCAAATGAATCACAAATTAGGCAGTTATATACCAGTGAGCTGTAGCTGCTTTTGTTGACTTAGTGTTGACCAGAAATGGCTCAGTAGATGAAATGTGAAAGCATACAGACTGTTTTTGTTTGAGCTCCCTCTCTGTCACCAAGGCAGGAACAGAAGATTGTGCTGAATACTGAATCCAAGAAAGACGAACTGGCTACGTGAATATGTGCTAATCAAAAAATACAGATGCGCTTTGACAAAACCAAAATATGCTTTTTGTTTTATATGTAAATATTTTATATGAATCTTTATGTTCCAATCTGGTCTGTGGAAAAGGTTACATTTGTAGTTTCAAGATGATCAATCTTCCTACTGATCTCCAACATTAAGACTCTTCCAAAGGCATTCCTAAAGACAGGGTAATGGACCATTAAGTCTCAAACAAATCAAAACATAACACTGCTTCTGTAAATAGTGACATATGTAATGTTCTTTTCAACAACATAAGCAAACTCAAATCTTGGGAAAATTAAGCCTTAAAGCCAGCTAAAGATTTAATTAAGGACAAACAGAATTGTTTCAATAAGAAAATTTTATTTTGGAGACACTAGTTGACTCAGTGTTTCAAACTTTGTTTATATACACAGACATATATTGTATATAAATGTATATATTTACATGTAAATGTGCAGATGTTCTTGGCGGGGAGAAGAGAGAGGAGAGGAGAGGAGAGGAGAGGAGAGGATCCTTTGCATCAGGATGTTAACTCCTCTTGGGTGGAGGGGAGGGGAGGGGAGGGGAGGGGAGGGGAGGGAAGGGAAGGGAAGGGCCAACATCCAAACAGCATTCTCCCATAAACTTGCTCTGTGACTTTTCCTAAGGAGCCTATGAATTATTTCTTCTCTATATGAAATATGAAGTATACAGTAATAATGTTTCTACTGTTTATTGACATAGCTCAGAGGTGTAACTACTATATCAGGACAGTTTATTAGGTTCATTATGATCTTAGCTCGTACAGAATTCACAGAATTCACAGAATGGTTAGGGTTGGAAGGGACCTTTGGAGATCATCTAGTCCAACCCCCCTGCCAGAGCAGGGTCACCTACAGCACGTTGCACAGGACAGCGTCCAGGCGGGTTTTGAATGTCTCCAGAGTGGGAGACTCCACCACCTCTCTGGGCAGCCTGTTCCAGTGCTCCACTACCCTCAAAGTAAAGAAGTTCCTTCTCATGTTAAGATGGAACTTCCTATGTTCAAGTTTATGCCCATTACCCCTCGTCCTATCGAAGAATTAATTTTCTGAATAAATGCATTGTAAATAATGAATGTCCATTAGCTACATTGATATTTCTAAAAATTATTTTTTTAATGTTCAGCCATTATACAAACTCCTACACTCAAAATGAGAGCTAGGAACTTTCACCCTATTAAAACAGTAAACATTGAAACAGAAACTGTTTTTTTCCATACTTACACCAACTCTCTAAAAGAGGAGGAAACTCCTATCATGGGAGCCACATTACTGTTATGCACTTAAACCTCATTTTCACAAACACTTACTAAAAAAGCTCAATAGGAAGCCCCACTAAATGTTCCTCCCTATTGTTTTTTGAAGTTGTTCTTATTAAGATATTTTCAGAGGCATAAAGACTCAAAACAATATGAAACTCAGAAAATAAAGTTTGTATTTTTTACTGTGCTTTCAGAAGAGAAAGTACTGTTCAAGTTGGTGTTTCTTTTCTAAGTAAGAATTAAACAAATAATAAGAAAGTACCTTACAATAAATGTCAAGAGATCATAGTCTAATGAGTGTAATGAAGGAACACATAATTCACTGTGATCAAGAATTTGCCGATTTTATGTGTGTTTTTTGTTAAATCTCTGTTTCAATTTTTGTTAATTGGATGGACATTACTAATTTTTAATTACTTGGATTGTGGGAAAGGTCAAGTTTTACAGTCCTCTCAGAATACAAAAGAAAATTCCAGTGTAGAAAATTTTCTATTTTCAATCAATTTCAACTGCACAACATAACCTAAGATTGCACAAGAAGTAGTGTTGTAAGTTTGTCATTCAGTGTAGGCCAAACCTTAGTTTGGCCTCTTCACAACCACAGTCACTAAATTTCACATGGCTTTGCCATGCAACTCAGTTTACACCATTTTCCCCAAACCAAATCTAAATTAAGTTTCTATCCAGGCAGTTTACGCAATATTTTCTGCAAACTGTGTCCGTGCAGGAACAGTAAAAGTAAAACTTTGGTCTAAAATTAAATCATTTTTTGGGTTATTTTTAAGGGCTGTCTCTGCTGCTGGTATTTTAGTAAGAACACTAGAAAAACTGCTGTGGGTCAGACTAGAGGTCCATTTAGCCCAGTACATCATCTCTGAAAGTGGCCAAAAGCAAATGTCTTGAAGAAAAGAGCAACATGGGGCGGATATATAAGCAGAAGTATTTTTACTCCCTTTAAAAAAATAAATTCATGTCAGTTTAAATAATTCACTGGAAAGAATCTCAGTTTGAAAGGAAGAAGCCAGAAATAAGAAAAAGTACCACAAACTTCTCTTCCTGCCAGCCTACTTCTGAAGGACCTGTGAACTACCTAGTTCAATCTCTCACTAGGAAAAAGGGAAGATGAAGTGATTCAAGTGGCCTGTTGGCTACCTCCAACCATCAGCATTCAAGGACAAGGCAGCAGGAGAAAGGACAGCTGCAAATACGACTTGTATAGCAGCCAGCAAAGAGATACGATCAGAATCCATCTGGCTCAGTCACGTTTCTCCTGCATTAGCAGTTTTTCATTAAAAAAAACTGCTGCAAAAGAGTGTGGATCACAGAAAAGACAGGCAAGTTACACATACACAATGCTCAATTACCCTTCAATAATTTCATTAACAGGCACCATAAAGAAAGGTTAGGAATCTAGGCCCTGGCTATTTGAATGATGTTTAGATTTAGACACCATTTCCTTCATAAATATGCGATATACAGGAGAGCTAAACACTGTTTCAAAGTTTCAGTCATTATGTCCCAAATTATGGCCTTTGTTGTATCTGTGCTTCTCTAGTGGTATCCAAGGCATAAGCTGGCCTTATTTATTCGGTGATAATTCACAGTTAATTGCTTTCTAGGGGTAGAGATCATTTCCCTAGTTTGAAATAAGACTCCAACAGCCCTTGAATGTCTACCAGAGTAGTTACTAGGAGAAGGAAAAGGTTGGGTTTTTTTTGTAGTTTCTCACCTGAATAACAGAGGAAGTCAATTACAACAATGTTAATAGCTGGTACTATGTGCGCATAGCTTTGTAACATTATGACTATGGTCTCAAGGCTGAGAAATGACTGCACAATAATGAATCTGGAGTTCAGGAAACAACGTTTTCACATGGCAGTGTGTGTGTTTCCACAATATATTTCATATCAAGTGCATTCGTAACATGATAAATACATCTTTATAGTTACTAAGAAGCCAAATTAGATCCAAAAAGTCAATTTGTAGTCAAAGGACAGTCATTAAAGGGGAGTGCTGAACAACTGTAGGAATAAAGTTGTCAATAACAGCATGAGCTAATCAATTTAATGCAGAATTGAGACTAGTAAGTAAGGTTGGTTCAATAAAAAAAAATACATATAAATCCTCCTTATGTTCTCCATCAGTTCTGCAACACTGGAAAGAGCCTTTTCACTGTTGGATACTTGGCACCATGTCTAAGTCTTCCTCACTGTTACAGAAAGGAGCTGTCGGTAACAATAAGGGTTTAATTCAAAAGCTGCAAAGAGAAATAATTCTTGTTTGTACAACCTCAGTCCTATTTGACTTATTTCCTACAGATAGAATACTTTTTACAGTAAAGAAAAATCTCTAATAGACTTCAGCTATGAAGATAAGTTCCCTACATTATTCCAGTTATTTAAGGAGGCAAAGTAAAAGATAGATATATTTTCAAGAATGACATCCATTAAATAAAAAGTCAATTCAAGTCTGCAACGTTCTTTGGATTTGACCATTCAGTATTTCCCTTTATAAAAGCAATTTTTTGTAGAACAGAACTCTTAGATGCACATACAATGTCAGAAGCCATATATCTTTAGTTACTGGGTATTAAGACAGAATTAGCAGTAAGGTTCATATACTGTGTAAAGTTAATATCCCCACAGACATTTTAACACAGCTGGTGTATCTGTGATTCAATTGAAAGATATAATGATTGAAAGATAATAGTGTAAAATTAGTCTGCCTTGCCACAAAACTGATGGAAATTTAAAATACAGTTTATTGCACATATGTCTCTTTTTCTGCATTGCAGAAGCGAAAAATGATACCGTGGTACATCTGTTTTCAACAGAGACCTTGAAACAACAAAACAGGAGCTGGAAGACAGGGACAGGGAGCAGAATGAAGCCTCCATAGTCCAAGGGGAAATGGTTACTGACCTGCTACACCACTTAGACACACACAAGTCTATGCAGCTGAATGGGATCCACCCAAGGGTACTGAGGGAGATGGCAGAAGTGCTCACCAAGCCATTCTCCATCATTTATCAGCAGTCCTGGTTAACTGGGGAGCTCCCAGTTGACTGGAAGCTAGCAAATGTGACACACATCTACAAGAAGGGCTGGAAGGAGGATCTGGGGAACTACAGGTCTGTGAGTCTGGCCTCAGTGCCGGAGAAGGTTACAGAGCAGGTCATCTTGAGTGCCATCACATGACATGTGCAGGACAACCAGGTGATCAGGCTGAGACAGCATGTGTTTGTGAAATGGGTTTATGGGTCCTTCTTGACTAACCTGATCTCCTTTTATGACAAGGTGACCCACTTAGTGGACTAGGCAAAGGCTGTGGATGTTGTCTACCTACACTTTAGGAAAGCTTTGACACCATTTCCCCACAGCATTCTCCTGGAGAAAATGGCTGCTCATGGCTTGGATGGGGACAGTGGGGATGGAGTCACCCTCCTTGGAGGTATTTAAAAGATGCCTAGATGTAGTGCTTAAGGACATGGTTTAGTGATGGACTTGGCAGCACTAGTTTAACAGTTGGACTTGACCCTAAAGGTCTTTTCCAACTTAAACAATTTGCAGGAAGCACGCCTCTTTGAAGGAGAAGCATTCCACTGGTCGAGCACCGGGCAGCATTCTGTGACCATTCTGTGGGTCAAGGGCAGTCAAGCAGAATGGTGGGCACTCGTCAGAGAGCTGAGGCTGCAGCTTGGGCTCGGGGCTCTGTACTACCCACCCCAGCAGTGGCTGATGCCTCCACCCAGAAAGCTGCTGAATGGAGAGGCTGTGTTGCAGACCTCAGACTGCAGGAGGTGCCCAGACCGGTCTCCCAAGGCAGAGATAGGCAGCACACCTGCCTGCACATGGTGTGTCCAGGTGGAGGACTTCCTGCATGGGTGGCTGAGCTGCAGGAGGCAGTGAGGAGGCTGTGTAGCATCAGGGAGGCTGAGAAGGAGACACAGCTGGTTACAAGCACAGCCTGCAGTGGACCTACAACCAACAGCCAAACAGTCAAAAAATCCCGCACTGGCAAATGCAGAAGAAAGGGAGGTCAGCAACACAGAATGGAAGCTTGTAACTGCAAAGACCAGCAGGAGGAAGAGACTTCCCCAAAAAACTGGGTGGTGCCCTTCCAGTACCACTTCACTGCTCTGCAGATTGAAGAGGGAAAACCTACTGTATCAGGAGAGGCACCGGAGCTGAGTAAGGCAGCCATATCTCCTCCATGTATAACAACCACCCCAACTAAAAAAAGGTGACAGGTGATAGTCAGAGGTGACTCTCTTCTGAGAAGTACAGGGGGACCCATTTGCCAACCTGATGAACTCTCTAGGGAAGTGTGCTGCTTACCAGGGTCTTGTATTGGAGGTGTCACCTAGAGACTACCAAACCTCTTGCAGTCCTCAGACTATTATCCACTGCTGCTGTTTCATGGGGGCTGGGAGCAGCCTGAAGACTATCAGGAAAAATTATAGAGCCCTGGGAGTAGTGGTCAGGGATACTGGTGCGCAGGTAGCTTTTTCGTCAATCCTGCCAGTCAAAGGGAAGAGGGTTGATAGGGCCAGGAAAATCTGTCAAATCAATAAACGTCTACAGGACTGGTGTCATAACCAGGGGTTTGGCTTCTTAGATCATGGGAGTCACACTGAGAAACCGGTTCTACTGGGGCCGGATGGGGTCTACCTGTCAAAAAACAGGAAGAATACCTTTGGTCAGAGACTTGCCAAGCTCGTGAAGAGGGCTTTAAACTAGAGTTGCTGGGGGAAGGGAACCTCAATCCATCCCACTCCTACCAGTTTGATGGCAGTGCAAGTGATAAATGCCCAAAACCTGGAGAAGGGTTGCAGGCCAGCAGGAGAGCACCTGCAGTGCAGCAGAAAGGAAAACTAACTACTCCAGTCAGTAAGTTAACTTCATTGGAGGTCCAACTTAAATGCCTCTATGCAAACACATGTATCATGGGGAAGAAACAATAGGAGTTAGAGACATACACACACCTGCAAGGCTATGGTCTTATTGGCATCATGGAGACATAGTGGGATGGCTTCTATGACTGGAGTGTTGGAATAGAATGATACAGACTCTTCAGGAAGGATAAGCAGGGGAGATGAGGAGGAAGTGTTGCCCTCTATATCAAGGACCAGCTGGAGTGTATGGAGCTCACCCTGAGGATGGATGAGGTCACCCTGAGGACTGAGAGCTTGTGGGTCAAGATTAAAGAGAGGGCAGGGACAGGTGGTGTTACAGTGGAGGTCTACTACAGGCCACCCGACCAGAAAGACCAAGCAGATGGGGCCCTCTACAGACAGATAGCGGCCTTACAGTCACAAACCCTGGTCCTCACAGGGGACTTCAACCACCCCGATATCTGTTGCAGGGACAACACAGCTTAGCATAAGAAATCCAGGAAGTTTCTGGAATGCGTCGATGATAACTTCCTTCTCCAAGTGACAGAGGAGCCAGTGAGGATAGGTGCCAAGTTGAACTTTGTTCTCACCAACAAGGAGGATTTGGTGGGGAATGTGAAGCTTAAGGGCAGCCTTGGTTGCAGTGACCATGAGATAGTAGAGTTCAAGATAAGGGCAGCAAGGAGGGCGCACAGCAACCTCACTACCCTGGACTTCAGGAGAGCAGACTTTGGCCTCATCAGGGATCTGCTTGGTAGAGTACCAAGAAATAAAGACCGGGAGGGAAGAGGGGCCCAAGAAGGCTGGTTAATATTCAAGGACCACCTCCACCAAGCTCAGGTGTGATACATCCGAACAAAAGGAAGTCAGGCAAAAATGTCAGGAGTCCTGTATGAATGGACAAGGAGCTCCTGGACAAACTCAAACAGAAAAAGGAAGCCTATAGAGGGTGGAAGCAAGAACAGGTAGCCTGAGAGAATACAGAGAAATTGTTCGAGCAGCCAGGGATCAGGTTAGGTAAGCTAAAGTCCAGATAGAGTTAAATCTGGCCAGGGACATCAAGGGCAACAAGAAAAGCTTCTATGGGTATGTCAGTGACAAAAGGAAGACTGTGGAAAATGTGGGCCCACTCAGGAAGGAAACGGGAGACGTGGTCACCTGGGACATGGAAAAAGCTGAAGTACTCAGTGACTTCTTTGCCTCAGTCTTCACTGGTAAGGGCTCTAGCCACATTGCCCAAGTCACAGAAGGCAAAGGCAGGGACTGGGAGAATAAGGAACCACCCACTGTAGGAGAAGACCAAGTTTGAGACCACCTAAGGAACCTGTAGGTGTATAAGTCCATGGAACCTGATGAGATTCATCCTTGGGTCCTGAGGGAACTGGTGGATGAAGTTGGAAGCCATTATTCATTGTATTTGAGAAGTCTCCTGCTGACTGGAAACTGGGAAACATAACTCTCATTTTTAAAAAGGGGAAAAAGGAAGACCCAGGGATCTACAGACCAGTCAGTCTCACCTCTGTGCCCGGCAAGATCATGGAGCAGATCCTCCTGAAGATTCTGCTAAGGCCCATGGAAAATAAGGAGGTGATTGGTGACAGCCAACATGGCTTCACTAAGGGCAAATCGTACCTGACAAATTTGGTGGCTTTCTACAACATGTCACAGCATTGGTGGATAAGGGAAGAGTAACAGACGTCATCTACCTGGACTTGTGCAAAGCATTTGACACTGTCCTGCATGACATTCTTGTCTCTAAATTGGAGAGACATGGATTTGATGGATGGACCACTTGGTAGATAAGGAATTGGCTGGATGGTCGCACTCAAAGAGTTCCAGTCAACAGCTTGATGTCCAAGTGGCAATCAGTGACGAGTGCGTTGGTACTGGAACCAGTACTATTTAATATCTCTGTTGGTGACATGAGTGTTGGGATTGAGTCCACCCTGAACAAGTTTGCCAATGACACCAAGCTGCATGGAGTGGTTGACACACTGGAGGGAAGGGATGCCATCCAGAGGGACCTGGACAAGCTTAAGAAGTGGGCCTGTGCAAACCTCATGAAGTTCAACAAGACCAAGTGCAAGGTCCTGCAAGTGGGATGGGGCAATCTCAAGCACAAATATAGGCTGGGCAGCAAATGGATTGAGAGCAGCCCTGAGGAGAAGGACTTGGGGGTGTTGGTTGACGAGAAGCTCAACATGAGCCAGCATTGCATGCTTGCAGACCAGAAAGCTAGCCACATCCTGGGCTGCATCAAAAGTAGCGCAGCCAGCAGGTCAAGGGAAGTGATTCTGCCCTTCTACTCCACTCTGCTGAGACCCTGCCTGGAGTACTGCATCCAGCTTTGGGGCCCCCAACTTAAGAAGGACATAGCCCTGTTGGAGCAAGTCCAGAAGAGGGTCATGAAGAAGATCAGAGGGCTGGAGCACTTCTCCCATGAAGAAAAGCTGAGACAGTTGAGGTTGTTCAGCCTGGAGAAGAGAAGGCTCCAGGGAGACCTTATAGCAGCCTTCCAGTACCTAAAAGGGGCCTACAGGAAAAATGGGGAGGGACTTTTTACCAGGGATTGTAGTGATAAGACAAGGGGTAATGGTTTTAAACTAAAAGAACGTAGATTTACATTAGATGTTAGGAAGAATTTCCTTACTCTGAGGATGGTGAGACACTGGAACAGGCTTCCCAGAGAACCTGTGGATGCCCCATCCTTGGAAGTGTTCAAGACCATGCTGGATGGGGCTTTGAGCAACCTGGTCTAGTGGGAGGTGTCCCTGCCCATGACAGGGGGGTTGGAACTAGATGATCTTTGAGGTCCCTTCCAACTCTAGCCATTCTATGAGTCTATGAATTCAAATTAGAGTCTTTAATACCCCAGAATAAACTAATACAACCCAAAGTACTCTTCCAGAACCATATTTAATTTCATATTCTACTAAACAGTGAAACAAATATATTACGTGCTAAATAAAGCACAAGCATATCATTTAGGCATCCTGATTTTTCATTGTCTTTCTCGTTGCATATTTCACAGATACTAAGAAAGCTCTTAACTGAGAAATTGTTGTAGCATATGTGGCCTTTTTGTAGCATAGTTGGGAAATTTTATTTCTTAGATCTTTATGGCACACTAATAAACTGCTGCAATGCAAAGTCTACAGACTACAATAGTCTGAAAAGGGATTTATCAAAGTGTTTTATTAACTTGCATCTGTTCAACAGTGCCATAGCTGATACCCTCTTTTAAGAATATATTGATATGATGTTAAATTAAAGCAATTTCAGAGTTTTATGTAACTTGAACAAATTCAAAATAATCAGTGGAAATTGTCCAGGTTTCCTAATATTGCATTCTAATGGACTTTCAAACTGGCTCTTACATTCAGGATGGATGATAAACTCCTCAGCTGTCTTCTGCTAAAAGAATATCAACTGTATGATTAGAGATTACTTCCACCCCCTTTCTCCCACCCCCTGGCAACCTAATGATCATAGGGTTACAGTAATGTTTGGAAGGGACCTCTGAAGGTTGTTTAGTCCCAGCTCTAGATCAAAGCAATATCAGCAATAATGGATTAAGTCAGTCATGGTTTTGCCTCATAAAACCATGAAAATCTCCAACAATGGACAGCTTGGAATCCCCCATGACCCTCAGACCTCTTCAGCAGGGTGGTCTTCAGACCATGTAGATGCACAGGACTGCTTGTTCCTCCTCAAGTACAAAACTTTGCACTTCTTGTTGACCTTCATGAAGTTCATATCAAGTAAATTCTCAGGTTCCTCAAGGGATGAAAGCTCTGCCATTCAATATGGAAACAACCTGTCTCCATAAATTTAGCATCATCAATACTAAATGCAATCAATAATGAACGCTTTTAGTATTTTTACTCCACACTACTTATTCAAAGAGAATTACCACAGAAAACAAAACTTTTATAGATTTCTAATAAAATTATAGATTTAAGTGTCAGGAATCCAATCCTATTAACAAAACAATAATCTAGAGCAGCTGAGAATGTATTCTATAATTTTTAATACAATATTTTGTATAGATAATATTAATTTATACTCTGTATAAAAAATGTTATTCATTTTGTTTTATAAAACCTGAAGAAGATATTGCCATTTGTAGGAACTGACACCATGATTAGTATTATTTCTGATATTAATTTCTGTGAGTTTTTTGGTAAAATAAAAATAGCAACTGGATACCTAAAAGTGTTACTCACCTGTCATTATTGGTTGATAATGTCTTCTTGCTTTAAAAAAAAATATACTATATAGATGTATTGCTGTGTGAGCAATCCATTCTGTTCTATATAAAAAAAAAAAAAAAATAGTAGGTGTGTGGAGAAATACACGCATATTTTAGGTTCAGAAGAAACTGAGATATTTTCCAAAGTCTTTCTGCTGAGAGTGATAAAGAAGATTTTGTCAGATACAATATTCAGATATCTTGACCAATTGTGTTTATTTCTGTAAACTTAGTCACAGGAATCTGTGTGGAAACAAGAATTATTTTTTTTTCTTCTTGTCCTGAACAATTATCTAACTAAATCTCCATATCAATTTAAATGAAAACATTTATATAAATCCTCACACACACACATACGCACTTTCTATCACTAAAAAATGAAAGTACTATATATGGAAAAGTTAAAAAAAAATGCCACTTGTGATGTTGACTAAAACTACCTGAACTTATTTTTCTTATGAAATCTCACCAAATATGCAATCCATTTTCTTTGGTTCTACTCAGACTTGATTTGTGTTTCTAAGATATTGATTTTTACTATACATATTGCATATATCGCATATATTTTATTGTGTATTTGTATATATTCCACAAATAATCCTTGAAAGAAAGTGACTGAAACAGGAAAAATTTAATCTTTATTCTAGAAGTTCTTTCACAGCCAGTGACTCAATAAAGTTTAACTAGCAAAAAATTCAGAAACCAACAACGTTCAGTTTGTCTGTACTAAGATAACCCCAAACATTCACAAGTTATCAGTATACACGGTATAACATATCTACTTACAGTGATGAAAGGGTTTATATAAAGAGGCTGATCTTCCAGGTAATCCATTCACTGCAAGGTACTTGGTCTGCCGAGGTATGTTTACCGCTTAATTGTTGAAGCCATTTTTGAGGCCACAGCTGCTGCTTGGAACCCAGTCTTGGTCTCCAGTCTTGTAATTTTCTTCTACATCAGTGACATCCTCCTCCTTTGTGAAGGATACTGTAAAAGTCTACTTCATTAGCATAGCAGCTTGCCCATGTGGAGCAGATTTCAGAATCAGGGCCCTTCCTGTCAGTGTTTGCTACTTAAAGGTCTTTTGGTTGCTTACCTAGAATGAGATAGTTATCTTAGTTATCTGAGATACAATTATTAGTAATACTTGTAATAGTATGCTATATATATAGTCTATATATATATATAATGTATGATTATTGGCAGTATAAAGTGTTTCCTCTTACGCTGGATTAAACTGGTTTCCTCTCGGAAGTCTTGGTGGAGAGGAAAATACATAGTAGACATGAAGACATCTAACTTTTAAGCATTGAGTCTATTTTCCAGACTATGTTGGGAGGGGAACTAGCACTGTAAATCAGCTAATTTTAGACCCTGTGTACACAATACCCTTAAAGGCTGATTAAAAATTAAAATAATCACCTCGTGCTTCTCTAATCACATGGAAAAGTAGGGGGGTAGGGAAAAGAGATCAGACCAAACAAGCGTTGTTAAGCACAAAGCACTCAGATTGTTACTCTTAAGTTGATATCCAAGGAAGAGAAACCAGCTTTACCACCTGACAGCCACAGAGGCAACCTGCTGCGGTACTAACTTGGGGAAATGGCTAAAACCACAGATGTCTCCACTGAAAACAACAACAACAACAAATAACAACAAAAAAGCTTAACAACAAAAGCACAGCCTGGTACATGAGTTTCTTTGGGAAGGTATCACTAGCATCCCCCGATGATTATGTTAATCTTTGAAAAACTTAGCATTGTAATACTGAATGCAACTAATACATGAGCATTTGTGTTGATATATTGATTTCTTCAGCCCTTCAAGTATTTTACAATAATTTTATTTTTTTTTTTTAAGGTTGAAAAGTGTACGTGTTCTGCAGGTTTTGCTAAAATGTGCTCCTAAACCAAAAGGCAAAGAATTTTGTATGCAACCTAGATCTATGATACAGGAGTCAAAGATAAGCGTTTAAGTGAGACTCTGGTTCATTTTACAAAATATTTGCTTCTTGTCAAAACTCTTCACGGTGCTTTTAACTGTTTCAAATTTTAAAAAGGAAAAAATACCCAGGCTGTTCCTTTTCTTTAGGTCATTTCACTATTTAGTTAGCCGCAGTGAGATGTTTCTCAAAGTAATAGAAGCATATAAAGTTGAAAAATCTAGTGCAGATAAAAGTCCATTCTGTTGACAAATAATGAAATTTTTTTCAAAGCCAGCACAAAGCTTGATGTGTCCCCTCGCTCCCCTCAGCTTATATTTTTTCCCATATTTGTCTGTCATTTCTTTCTCTTAAGATTCTAGGGAACTTTCTGGGCTTAGACTTTAATATTAGTAATCTTATTAATCTTTTAAACTTTCACAAGCCTTAAGTGCGAAAACAACATATGGCTGTGCAACAGAGCACCTCTGGAGATTTTATACTCCTCGAACAGACATAAAATCTTATGTTGTGTTCATTCTTATTCATTGCTTGTCTGTCCATATTTTAACCCTGCAAGTATCAAGGTATCAGTCTAATTCATTATGTTTTATTCGGTACCATCTGCACCCTACGGATTGTATTCATGGAAAATTAAAATCTCCTTTCACAAGGGCAGTGCATAGGTGTTATCACAGTAACAGATCTATTCCTGCAATGAAGAGCAAGATATGTGACTACTTCTTTGGCCAAGGCAGTTACAACTTTGCCAGGCCAATAAGCTGCAAGTCAGGATTATGGTTCCTGATACCTAGGACAAAAAACTGCAATTACAGTCAGAGATATTTTAGAGTCTAATGACTCACTCTTGCAATTTATTAAACGAGGGAGGACCCTTGTTTATATTAGGTGATTAAAGAATGACACTACTGAATGCAGAATCCCATTTAAAAATTATACCGAGAACATTAAGGATGCATAGTTAAGCATGCATGTCATTAAAAGCTAGTGCTTTATCAATTTTTAATAATAAATGGAAACTGTATAGATGTATATTGCATACAAAAGACATTAAAAGAACATTACGGTTTCAAAATCATTCAAAAGTTAGGGAATGACAGACTTAATTAGCTCTCTTGTGCATAGGCATTATGATAGTTTTTCTCAACAACGCATAGGAAGCCTGTATCAGAGCCAGGAAGGACTACAAAAATGTAGTTTTCCTTGGTTTCAGCTTAAAGGCTGAGCTATAAATGGCTGTCTTTTCTTTTTCTACAGTCTCCTTATTCATACCCTCTTCTTCACAATACCTGTGGTCCTGCAAAAAAAGTGGTTATGATCAAGTACAGATAAAGACAGCCTTTCCTAGAAGAAAGCTGTTCTAGCAGCTGGTAAAAGGATAAGAAGAAGGATAATATAGAATAAGACATAGCTATATCCCTGTGTCAGCTTGTGACTTCATGAGAATCATGTCCTTGCCCCAAATCTTATTTGACCTGTGGAAACCTTCGTGACTCACCAGTGCTTCTGTAATCCTGAAGATATACAATAAATATTTCTCAAAAGCACATTGACAGACCACATCCATTCTTGGGAGAGGTCATTAGGCCTCATTAACTTAAACACAGAAGAAACGCATTTTGAATTTAGCCCTGTTAATGAAATATGAGTTTTTTTCTTCAAAAAGGTTGATGCTGTTCTTCATTCTGTTACGAATTTTCAATCCACATCAAAAAGGATGATTTCAAACACAGATGAGAGTAATTATAAAAGAAGGGAGTCAGAGATGATCATTTATTGCCACAGGAGCAAAAATGACTTAGAATCATAATTGTAATTATGATTATTTATATTGGTCCTTTATATGAGTCTTTTCTGCTTTCTGTTAGCTGCAAACTAAGAACAAAACACAAAGGGTGTGCACAGACATCACACGCTTATTCTGCTGTATGCTTTGTAAGCATTATTGTTACTGAGAACAACTGAGTCATGTTTTTTATAGAACTACTCTCATGCTTGATTTGATAACCAAGATCTGGGGTTCCTTGACTGTACTAAGTATGTTTGTCCCCCTTATGGGAGTATCATCAAGAAACTACAAACCTGCTGTGCATGGATTTTTTAAGGAGCTAGCAATTAAAACAGTTGCAGGGTACTTTTTTGCTTTGTCGTTATGCTAAGCACATTGGCATTCACTGTAAAGACCTAGAGGCATAAAGAGACCAGTATTGCTCAAACACCATGGAACAGCCATCAAAAGATGTAACTCCAAATTCATATACTAAAACCAGTTTCAAGTAAAATAAAAACTGTTTCAAGGTATCACAAATGAGTGTATTAAAGTAATCACTCTTCCAGGAGAATCAATATCAAATCTGAATTCTTTATTTTATTCACTGCATTGTGCAGAGGAATTAGCATAAGCATCGAAACATGGCTTAAGAAGAAATTAAATTAAAATACCAAAATGTCTAATGGACATTTTATTGACTTATTTCTTTTGTTGGCATACATTATTATCATATTACCCATGTATGGTTTCATTTGCTTTTTTATTTTCCCTTCTACATCACAACCTTCATCAGAGATCAAAAGAATGGACGAAACAACAAAAAGCTTGTACCTCTTTTCATAAATAACTGTCACTGGGTGTCTAAACAAAGTCACAATTCGTCTCATTCACAATCATTTCAGCCTTTAGCAGATGCGTGCTTTGAACAAATTTATTGGCCTTATGAATAAAGATTAGCACTCTTCTGTTCAACTCTGTTGGAGAGAACATTATTCTACAGTAAATGGACATGAAATTCAACAGTGGGGATATTTAAAATAAAATTGACCGGCTTCATCGGCTAAATTTTCAAAGCACCACATGGGAGGGATTCACACAAATACTGTTAATAAAAAGCTTTACAAATATGCACCTTTATCTCTTTTTTTTAAACTAAAGATCATTCCTAACTTCTGTGAGTGTGGAAATGTAAAAGATGTAGAGAAAATGAAATAAAACCTACCAAATAGAGCTTTTAAAGTTAAAAATACTCAACTGTGTCCAGTTAGGCTATGAATTTGTAATCTTGCTAGCTAAGGCCTAAATGTTAGTACTAGAAGGGAGGCGCTCACAAGTCAGAGGATTGGCAACAATTTGGCTATATTCCTTAGCTAATTATAATGATCGGTTTATAGGTAAACGAGTAAAAGAAGAGTAATGAAACAACAGGACGTTAAATTTTAGCTATTGCTGGAAAGCATCTAACTTGAGCAAGGGTAGCTGTTGCTAGCAATTTATCTGCCTGTTCTCCTTGTGATTTAAGCATTATTTCTGTTCTACCTGGATGAAAAGCAGATAATGAAGCAAAGCCTACGCAAAACTCCATGACATCAAATGAAAATGGAAGCAAAGTATACATACCTAAATATATTTTCCAAAAGCCACACTTTTTTAAAAAACTGAAGGACTTTTATCTTTATCCATATCCATTGGCTTCTCAGATCAATAGCAGGTGAAAAAAATCTTCCATCAATAGCAGTCTGGTATTTTTGCTGGATGCTGAACTGGCCAGGAAAAAAGAAAACCAAACCCCCAAATATTTATGACTTTAAGGCTGTACTTGTAAGTAAGGCTGAGACTCCTGAAAAAAAAAAAAAAAAAAAACACCAAAACACAACAACAACAAAAAACCCCAACAGTTGTTTAAAAGTGAAAGTGCACATAAATTATAAAAGAGGAAAACATAGGTGAAAATTATCTTGGGTTCCTTGACAATATCATCCCTCTATATTAATACCAGATTATAGACACAGACTGGGGCTTTATCATCAAAGACCATGATATTTTTGTCCCGGGCACCTATAGGCTATTGCTTTCCCTGTTACACACTTTTTCCAAGAATAATTTATACTGCTCACTCTGAAGAATAGGAACGGGGCCCGGGGGCAGGGGGGGGAAACAACAAACCAACAAACCAAAACCAAAGAAACCCCCACAAGCTCAATTTCTTCACATCTTATTATAATAGGTAATTTTAATAATTTTAAAATAAAATGTATTTCCCCCTCAAGACTTTTAAATAAATAATAATAGTGGTAGTAATAGTAATAATATAATAAATTATTGCCATATGGCTCTAACTCCAGATCAGGGGAATAAACAAGAACCATGCATGATCACTTACTATGCTCAGAGGGTCTATAGCAATTTATGATGTTTTTAAATCATATTGTTGATGTCGAGAATGAGAGTAACTGATATTAGTTTTTTAATTAATGTTCATATTACCTGCTGGCTATTATTTTGTTTGACTTTATGAAGTTAAATCAAAAAGACCTCTAGCACAATTAAATTGTGATTAACAATAACATACCATCCAGGAAAATACCCCGCGCCCATAGGAAACCCGTGAATTTGCTTGTTTGATAATCACCAAGCTCACAAAAAGGTTGGTTATTTTTGACAGTGCAGGGAGAGAGGAAGGGGAACCTGGGGTCAAGGGGTGTGTGTGACTGTTAGTAGCTACTGCCTGACACATGACTGCCACAGCAGGGCAACCAGTTTCTCTGAGGGACATGGCTGCAAAGGAGCCAAAATGCCCGGATGGCTAGTTGCTATATCTGTGCATCACATTAAAAGCTCTCTCAGGTACTGTGAAGAATCAAGACCAAATGATGCAGAACAGCCTGTGGGTTTGTTTGCCTTGTTTCTATCTGTAAATGACTCCAAGTCAAACTAAAGAGTTCCCAGTACCAAAGCCACCTTGTGTCTACAGAAATTATAGGTAGCTTCTACTCTGCACTGCAGTATTGGAGTATAGACATATCTGGTAACAGAGACTGAAGAATTTATCTCCTCCAAGCCACAATTCAGTTTGCTCAGAAGAGCCAAATTTGACACACTGTTCCAGGAAAATACAAGGTTTAGTGAAAACTGAGTTGAAAAAACTTAATTGTTTTAACCTTTCTGCTTACTGTCTAACAGAGGCAAATGAACATCGTTTTGTTTTGGAGAAAAAAAGAAAAACCTGTTCTGACTTCCGTTCTTTTCTAGACACACACTTAACAGAAGTTTTTTACAAGGGATTACAGAACAAGAAGGTGCCGGCACTGCTATGTGTCCATGACCACTTCATATGCACCTACCATTCCTATATCCATCACGTGTTATCTTTCAACTGCCTAGCTCAGGTTATCTAAATCCACACTTGAATTATGTATATTGTTGTGTGATGTTAAGACCTCTCTCCCCTCCTGCCTTTCTCAGGTAGCCTTTTTACTAAGGCTCTGCTTGGCTGATCAGAGCAAAGATTTGTTGGAGCTGGGTCCTCTGATTCAAGTCTCTACACACAGGAGCAGAGATTCAAAGAGATGCTCACAAGCCTTTTAGGTATTTCTGTGGTTGTCCTGGATAAGGCATGGCAGAATGATGTAAGATACAATGAACTGTTGCCCTGTCCCACTTATACACTAGCCCTTGAACAAGAGAATTGCCTTCATGCAATGGAGAATTTTTAACTACCTGTAGCTGTCTTCAGAAATGTGCCTGATATAGCAACTGGCATGCAGAATATAAGCTTTCCGGGACGTGCTGAGACTGTTAGTGGATCACGGATGCTCCTTAAAAGAGGCAGTGAGCACGCCTACGCAAGGGATGCCATCACTGGTTTTTACTGGGTTTAGTCTATGGCAAAGACAAGGTGAGGAGGTCAGCAAACAGCAGGTGTGAGAAACAGTAGCAAAATGACACAATGCCAGCAAACAGCCAGCCAACAAAAAGAAATGGTCAACTGGCTGAAAAATCAGCCAGTGTTCCATTTGGGAATAACACATGACTGACCACTCATGTCTCTAACTAGAAAGTTTCCAGTGTCTTTGACTACTACTGAAGCTTGGCTGGGAACTCTACACAGGTCTTAGCTCATAGACTGCAGAAGTACAGCTGGGATGTGTCCCCATCACTGCTGAGTCCTTGAATCCAAGAATACAAGATCACTAAGAAATGCTACATATGGGACACGTCATGTCTGGTTTAGAATATTGATTGTTCTGTGCACTCAAAGTAGTTGACCTAGCTAAGGTTTCTTGTTTTCATTTTATTTAGTTAGTGGTGTATTTTTTTGCCTGGTTAGTTTTATGGATTGTGTTATGCAAGAGGTGATTTATTTGCGCAAGCTAGTGTCTGTTTAAATGCAGCTATCCCTGCTTGCTCATCTGAGACATGGCATATTATTTTATTGTACTGTGTCAATTTCTTGCTGTTTTCTTATGCTTGTAAAATATTTTTGGTATAGTTATGATTTCTTATTTCCCTAAAATAGAGTGGACAGCAAAAAAAAAGACAAACAAAACAAAGCTTTACTAAGCTCATAAATATAGATAGGGAGAAACCTGAGAACAGAAAACTAAGACCTTCCAATCACCAAGAGGAAGAAAATGAGCTTTTTATGTTATTTAGATTTAATCTGGAAACAGAGAAAACCGTGAAATCAAAGTTTAAAATAAAATCAGAGGCATCTAGATTGATCTATCCATATTTTGCTTCATGTGCTTGCTGCATAGTGACTGAGTAAGAACGAATTTTTTGCCGCCACGATTGTCAGAGCTCTGCAAATCTCAAGCCACTTGTGAATATGCCGGTAAAATGTTGGAGGAAAAGAAGTGGCTAGTTCATAGAATCATAATCATAGAATGGTGTAGGTTGGAAGGGACCTTTAAAGATCATCTAGTCCAAACGCCTGTCATGGGCCTGATGGATAATTTGGAAAAGGATTTGGAAGAGTTTTGCAGGAAAGGCAAAAGCAGCTGACCTGACAAGGCTCGTCCTTGAAGGGAGACAGCCACTGGTGTAGGGTCATCCATGGAGCTTGCTGTGATTTTGGAGCTGTGAGTGACCAGTGAAGACCAATGCCCTGATCTGGGCAGACATTACAGGAATCCCTTCTGGCCTTTTATTGCTTTCCAAATCCTCTTGCCATTCATGCTTCTCTTCTACTCTTTTTCAACCTCCAGCAGCTTCCTGAATTCAGCAGGCACTTTTTGCTTCTCATCCTGTACTCTGCATGGCCTGGAGGTCGAAGGAGGGATAATAATCAAGGGGCTGCAAAAGTAAAAGGATTTATTTGGCATTCCTTCAAGAAATGTAAGAAATTAATTTCTTCTGCAGTATGAAATCTTGACCATTTTTGAGACACTAACATGTCCAATTTGCAAGATTGGCTGGTTGGAAATAACGAGTGGAATAAGAACAAGATCCATGAACACATTGTGAGTATATTTTTAATGCCTCATCTCTCCTTTTAAATAGATAGGAAAATTGATAACCAATAGCACAGTTGTAACGCTGAGGTGTTGTACTTTCCATCCTCTTTACTAGCAAGTGTTTCTACTGAGCTATAAATGCTATAACTAAAAAGTTATATCTATAAAAATAAAAAGTTGTGACTAAAAAGTTCTCTCTTTTCTGTCTTCTGCTTGAGGTGTGTGATATACTTACACCATCATTGCCCCAACTTGTGAATGTCCACAAGAACAAGTAACTTCAAAGTAGTATTATAATTTCCGCTGCAGTCATAAACTGGATAGTACTATTCAGGTATAATTCTCTGAATGTTGAAAATACATACTTGGGTTGACAGAAAAGAGGCTAGCTGGCTATTTTGGACCAGCTGTCTGGTGCATATCTTCAAAAAATAGGTTGTTACCCAAAGAATAAGGAATTAAAATCCAGCTTAAGGTAACGTAAGTTACAGTCCAAAGTAGATGCTGAAGGGTATTGAAATGTTACCATTTGATTAATGTCTGTATTTGGTATTTAATTCAAAAATTTGCTTTGATGATATGGTAAACCAGTTGCTTAGAATGGTAAACAGCTAATACCAAGATCTCCAAAGAATGTTTATTTCATTTGGGGAAGGAGTATTATTTTTTGTATGAATAGTAGGACAGTGCAGAGTACACAAACTCAGAGATGTCTTACAGTGTAGTCCATCCTAAGAACTGCTGAACATGAGATCCTGCAGAGAGAGGAAGCACCTGATGGGTACTCTCAAAAAATACAATGAAAAATCTCAGTTACACCACCACTCCTCTTAAGGCTGCCAAGATATAGAACTGACCCCTTCTTTTGCACTATTCATGTCCCGTAACAACCATTTCTGCTTTGTCCCACATCGATAAGCTATTCACTTTAGAAATTATCGCTCTAGCATTCACCCAAAATACCACACACTTTGCCACTACTTCAAAGAGCCACAGAAGACAGAAAGAGGAAGGAATCTTACAGACAGTAAGATTCACCCATAATGAGTTCTGACATGGAAATTAAGTGACATATTAGTAGGACCATGAAAAAAAAGTTTGTGGGTTGTGATATAAACGTGGATCGGAAGGTTTAAACTGGATACACCAATTGGATTCCACAATGAGAAATTCAGATGTGAACAATACACAGCCAGGTTATTTTATAAAGTTGTTAGGTATAATGATGACCAAAAACATTCAAAGAGATCGGAGCCCATAACACTCCATGGATGGGAGATTTTTTCCAAAAACAGTATTCCTGTTTCTGAAAGGCCAAGAAACTAGCTAAAAAAAAGATCCTAACAAAGCAAATGAACTTTAAATACAACTTCTGCAAATCTGTGCTGTTCCATTCATCTACGAATGCCCCTCTTAATTCCCTTTAATGGTGCTTGTCAAACTATATTTCTGGATCTTATTCTTGAAAACAATGTCTGTGAATTATTCTGGTGCTTAGTTTACCTTAATTAAAAGTAGGATTTATTTTATGACTCTCAGCTCAATCTCAGGCTAGATTAAGTTTGTCCTCTACTGTCCCTGTATGGTCAATCAGGGTAAACTCTTCCAGAGAACAATTCCGTGTATTCTACAGAAACATCTCTGAGTCATCCTCTGATAATGCTCATTTGTCTCCATTCTTCTCAAATGAGGAAGACTAAGTAGTTGCTTTAGAGCAGGTGCCTAGTTTAGAACTAGAAGATAATAATCTCAGACTAAGAGTCTGTAATATGTACAAAACTTTTGAGCCATTGTTTTAAATTTATCATTTAAACATATATATTTTCAAAAAAGTGTTTTTACCATAGTTATTTTAAGTGGTATTAAAAATCGCTGAAGTAGAAAATAAACATAGCTAGAACTGAGTAAATTGAAGTCTCAGCTGTTCACATGACATGAGAAAGGATTTAAAATAAAGCCTTTATTTATTATATTTACTAAGAGTGCATTTGTCAAACACAGGTGCAAGACTGAGCAGAATATGCCTTCAGAACCTGAAAAGAAGTTAAAAATGCCAAACTAAAACCTACTTTTTCTCAAATTTTATGTCTACTCATAAACTACTACCACATCACATACACACAACCCTTCTTTCTACAGCTTGCATTTGCATATACGTAAAAAGGTTACTTAGATAAAACCGAATTCACTAAGACTTTCATAAAGGTTGAAATTCATTACTAGATTTGAGTCACAGAAATTACATATGAAGAATCAAAGCAACACCAAAAAAAGCATTAAAAAAACAAACAAAAAATAATCAGAGTATGTCATGCAAAATTTCTGTGCAAAACTAAAGTAAAATGATGCGTTTTTTTCATCTACTGGAAGTCACTAACTTCAAAAACATTGTGCTCAATAAGATGTCTAAGCCAGAGTCCTTGTAAATGTCCATACTATAGCTGACGATGTATGGAAAAGAATTACCAGGGTACACGCATGAAGCTGGCCTCTAACTCTGTGGATTTTAAGGACTCAACAGTTTAGATTGCACTCTGGATTCTTCAAGTTATTCATATACTTACACACTTCAGACTCACAAACATGGCTAAACTTCTGTTCTGACAAACAAGACATGAGAATATTTTCTCCCATACTCAGAACTAATATTTTTTTTTATCATGTCATGTGGATTTTCCCTCATTCCAGGCAGAATTTTCATTTCTATGCATTGATCTTCCAGCAGCATATTATTTTCATAACCTGATTTTTGCTAAGAAACTGGAGGCAGCCAACAGTTCAAATGCAATGGTAAGTACATCTCCATATTCTGATATGCACACTGCTCTCCTTAGTATCTTCTCTTGTGTGAAAGTATGATAAATAATTTACTAAAGCTAGGTAGAATTACCTGTAAGAGTGAAAAAGCATCGATATAACATGGTATCCCATCAGTTTTGTAAGGTCATACAACTGGGACAGAAAACCTCTTCTGAAAGCAGTAAGCATGCAATCACAGAAAAAGGGAATTACCACAGTGTGTTGTCTCTGCACTATAATCCAGATTAAGTTTAAAGCGGTGACTTCTGAGTTTTCTTGTGGTTCCTCATTTCTGATTCCTCTTGCAAATTAACAAAGACAGTTGCTAAACCCACGAACCTAGTAAATGATTTCTTGAAAACTGAAGAGTCCCTATCTTTACTCAGAAATGTTGATAACCATAACTTGTTTCCTGTCATGAGAGTTAGGAGTTCAGAGATGGCAACTAGAAGTATTCCCTGAACACAAAGAACCTCAGAACAAGGGGGAAAAAAAAAAAAAAGCCTGAAATTCAAAGAAAAGAAATTATGCATTCTTTTCCCCAATAATTTGTCAGATTCTTTGACTATGACTTTATGCAAGGCAAAAAATAATCGTAGCATCACAGAAGTACAGGTTGAGGTAGGAAGGGACCTTTGGAGGGTGTTTGGTCCAACGCCCCTGCCTCAAGCAGCACCACCTAGATCAGGTTGCCCAGGATCATGTCCAGAGAGCTTTTGAATATTTCCACAAAAAGAGAGAATCCACAGCCTCTCTAAGCAACATTTGCCAGACCTCAGTCACCCTCACTGTTGTTTCCTGATGTTCAGATAGAAGATCTTGTGTTTCAGTTCGTGCCCATTGCCTCCTGTCCCATAACTGGACACCACTGAAAAGAGTGTGGCTCCATCCCTTCAGCTATTTGTGCACATTGATAAGATCCTTCTGTGCCTTCTCTTCTCCAAGATGAAGCGTCCCAGCTCTCTCAGCCTCTCCTCGTGGGACAGATGCCCTTAATCATCTTTGTGGTTCTTCATTGGACTCTCTCCAGTATGCCCATGTCTGTCTTGTACTGGGGAGCCCAGAACTGGACCCAGTACTCCAGATGTGGATAACTATGATGAAACACACTTCAAACTCTGGTATGAAGCTACCAATCATCCTAGTTAACCAATGTTAATTTTCAGATAAAAAGCCTATGCCTCTCTTCACCTATCATCAATTTTTCCAACAAAAAGATGGTGATAGTCAAGCAGATGTGCTATAAGCTGTGTGATATCAGCTAGGAAAGTCTGAAACCTTTGACCCCTAAGAAAACAGGCCTCCTGTCCTTTTAAGAAGTTGTTAATGCCAAAACCTGTCATTGACAGGACTGGAGATGAAATCTTGACCGGTCTGCATTTTACTTTTCCATTTTTCTTGCAATCCAAAACCAAACAGGCTTCAAAGCAGAAAATATCACAGCCCATCTGTTTATTGTACTTGATCTTGCAGTGGCTCCTAAAGGGATTGCTCAGACATCTGAAGCAAAATAAAACTTGTGTGGGAAATGAGGAATAGAAGAAGAAATGAGGCAAAACTGTCAATACTAATTAAGGTTATCAGCAGGTGAAAAAAAAACAAAAGCAAAACCAACAGTCCCAGGCAGAAATTAGGTAATCAAAATTATCCATGTATAATAAACTTTTAAGAAAACAAAAAGAATTCATGAAAGCATATGCAATTAATAGAATAACTTCTCATTAAACAGACAGGATCTTAAATCAGTTAGTCAATCATTTTACTGAATACTTAGCAATTGTTTTTGAAAATCAAGTAAAACTTGACTAATAAGAGGATACCATATTTTACAGCTCTACCACAATACATACAATTTGATTGTCACTTTTAACTTTTTTTCATGCAGGTGCTAAATCACATTATTGACAGTTGTAAGATACACTTTACAATTAAATGCTGTATCTAGATAAATACACACACACTTATATATACATACAAAATCACCTGTAAAAATCTAGGTGCCATTTCTGCAACTTGCTCCTATAAGCAGTGTATGTGTGAGCGTGTCATAAAAGAGAACAAGGAGCATCCTGAACATTTTACATTTTATCTTACAAAAAAAGAAATAGAAAATCTATAGCAATATAGTGGTGAAAGAAATATGTAAATAAGAAGACGACAACCACTCAGAAAGGATTCTTTTCAATTACTCTCCAAGAACATCCTATGAAAGTTGAGGTTTTACTGTAGTGGGTGCCCAGAGAGGTATCCAATATAATGCCATAAAACTTCCTAAAGAATGAGGAGGCAAGGATAAATGTGTCCTCATTAAGCATGAACATAAACAACAAGAAATGACAAATGACAAAGAATTCAGCAAGCCATCACAACAGGCAGCAGTAAGCCTCATCTCATGTCAAACTTCACGTGACGATCCCCAGGACGTGCTTGAATGACACAGGTAAAGTTTTTGAAAGATGACTTCCTAATTAAAAAGTAACTTCAACATTTAAGGTTAGATTTATGAATCTACAAATTGGCACCACAGTGGGTAGCTTTTTGGCATTCAGCATCTGAAACAGAAAATCAAAACCCAGAATGAAAGTAAAGAAAAAGATGATGCAATACTGATACAATGAAAGAAGGAAGTTCCTACCCTGTCTCCTCCCTTGCCCCCAGAGCTTGTGCACAAGGAAGTTACATCTACTTCTACACAGATGCCTGAGACGGACTTCATGCTGGCGTTTGTGAGTGCTTATTGAACCCAGCCCCAGGGTCTTCTCCTGGTGACAAGAGTCAAAGTACAAGTGGTTGAACTCTCTTGAAGTCTAGCCCTGTACCGTGCGCCTCTTGTCCTCCTGGTGCTGCATACTTATATAGATGTAGTGATAAACTCAGGCGAATTACCTTGACTCTCAGAAAAGCAATAGGCACATAAGTCTGTCAACAAGTCCTAAGGCTTTGGGTGTTTTATTTTATGGATCTGGGTCTGGAAAACTTAATGCAATATTTTTGTGCTTGCTTGCCTTAGGAGATTACATACAAATACAGACAAACAAGGTGTTTTGGAACAGGCTAGTTTAAAAACTTGCAGCCTATCTCTACTTCACAGTAACTGCTGTCACTGTGCTGAAAAACTTCTGGTTTTCCTCTTTTGGAGAGTTATTCAGCAGTGAGAGGCTAAATGGGGTGAAGAAAAAGAGGGAGAATAGGGGGTAGAAAAGGGAAAAGAAAGGGAAGAGGCCATCAGGAAAAGCGCGAATCTGTATCTGTAAAGAAACTGTTGTTTTTGAACACACAGAAATACATGAAAAGCAGCAGTGCTGAAAAAGTCTTGAAGTAACAGTGAACAGCAAGTCAGCTAAGATATTTCAAACACTATACCAGCAAGAAGGAAAACAAAAATAATAACTTTGATATGATTTTAGGTGCAAACAGAGGTGCAACCATCATAGATTAAACATGTATTAAGACCTACCTAAATGGCAGAGTTGTGTCTTAGCCCCATAATGCTGAGCTCTGGGCACCTCAGAGTTTACAAAATGTGGAGAATTCAGAAAAGAAAAATCCAGACTAAGATGCTTAACAATCTGACCTTTGAGGAAGGAACCAAAGACATACATGAATTTTATATATCCTAGCTAATATATGTCAATGAGGGAAATCCTTGAAAATTATGAGTATAAAGCAGCAAGAAAAATGACATAAACTGATCCAAGGGGACATAAATACAATAAAAGGAGGACTGCAAGACAACATGTAATTTCCTAGCCTTGAAACATATTCAACCATAGAGCAGTCTTCTAAAGCAGTGGAAGAAAACTCATCACTCCAATAGCTTCACCCTATGTTCTCTTGCTGCAATATGATAGAAAATTACTATACCAGAAGTAAAATAAATTCTACTATTCAGGAAAAAAAAACAACATATATGGTATGGACAGGACACCTAAAATAAACTTCTAAAAATGGTCTGGAAAAAATACTAAAAAATACATCACAGGGAATAATATTTTATTGGCAAAGAGAATGATACAGTGATTGAATGCAATTACCACACTTATAGCCAACTATGTTCATAATACAGAAATTCTTACATAATAGTGTCTGTCACTGAAACAGACTAAGATGTTATGGACACAGATTTATGACTTCCAAAAACTGAGCAATAAAGCTAATTGGGGCAGAAGAGGGTTGGTTTTTTTTTTAAACCTTACTTTAAGACCTACGGTGTCAAATGAGAAAACTCCAGTCACTGTAGTGACAATAACAGATATCTATCTATCACGTTGAAAAAGAATTTGTTCTCTTCAGGGGTGGGGTGAGGGGAAGAACCCTGGGAAATATCCATTTATACTTTTAAATCAATCCAGGTGAGGGACTTCTTACCTGCCTAAGAGATAATGTAGTACAACCCAAGCTGTCAGAATACAAGGGGATGAACAGAAGGTAAACCACTGTGGAGATACTAAAACAGAGTGCTAGCAGTCGGTCACGCTCCATACATGGCATGCATGCAAACACAGTCTAATATAATAAAGATGTTTGATGAAAGAGATAAATGAGACAGAACAAACAAAAATACAATTTTTGAAAAGGTAGTTTCCTTTAGCAGCAGCAGCTTGTTCTCTCTCTCTCTCAAAGGAAAATCTCTGCCCTCTACCTTGTTTCAACTTTTTTTTGGGGGGGGTGGGTGGTGGTATTTATCTGATATTTGCATGAGGTGAATTTTCAAACTGAAATGAAACCTGTTCCAAACTAGCCCGCATGACTACAGAGACTTGGTGAACTGTTTTCTCATTTAACAACAGTGGGAAACAGTAGCCAATACCCCACGGTCCTCTGGCCATAAGGGCCTCTGAGGCAAGAACTGCTTCTGGTTTTGAATGCGGATAACTGCAGTGCATTATTCACTCTGTTTATGGACAAGAAAGAAGTTAACAGAATCGGGTTCATGAAAGGAACTCGAAATTAATTAACTTAATTAACTAATATACCACCTTGATCCCCCTTGTCCCCCCACAAAAAGAGGTGAGAACAGTCTTTCTTGGATTTAATGGATCTATATCTGACTGCTGCTAAAGAATTTGAATAATGTGAAACAGGCTTGAATAGAACTGGCTAAAAAATTTCTTCTGCATAGGGAAATTGTGCAACACAACCAAAATGTGTATTTTAAAGCACACAGCTGCATAGAAGCAGAAAGAATGTTTCAGGACAAAAGATAACATTAAGCAGATTTTAAATACAAAGCTTATGGTTCACATTGTTTCCAAGGTTAAGATGAAACTTTGGCAAACATCCTAGTTTTACTGGCCCCATTGGCCTTGTGGTAGGTGCAGAATAAGAGAATCTGTTTAAGAACTTTCTCAGTAGGTGTTTACATGTAAAATTGGTGCTATATGTTATTTCTTCCTTCGGTACCTTCTTTCTTCCTCCTTTATGAACTTAGATCTGAGAAAAGCCATTACAGAATCAGGCCCAGAAACTGCACTGTACAGGGAGATGAAGGGTTCTAAACAGCAAATCAAACAAACAAACCAGCTTGGTGCCAAAAGGAAGCAGTACAGAAAAATAATTTGTGCACGCCTCCTTCACAACCCACAGTGTAATTTGGGGCAAATGTAATGTAATTTGAACTAAAACGTCTTTCTTTGCAATGAATGACAAACTAGGGATTACTCGAACTTGGCTATTCCATATTTAATATAAGCAAACATGGATATAAATAAAGTGCATTTACACATATAAAATTCAAAAGCAGTATAGCTCCTTAAAAATTTGTGCTTATCCCCTTCACTCACTAGTACGTTTTAATCAGACTGACCTACAGCATATAATCAGATAGTTTCCATTAGGAAACATTTAAGATCTTATCCATTTCATCTAGAACCTAAACTAAGTTCTTCCAATCACTTTAATCTAATTACTAACAGATGAAAGATGGCTTGTCTAATACAATTCCTGTCAAAACCGTTCCAAATCAGGCATCTAATACAAGATCTAAGGAAACAACCATGACATCCTAAATACTGACTTTAAAAAAAAACTTGCTTAATTTGACCTTTTTCATGTTCTTATATTCCTCCTAATAATGCAGTATTTTCAATATTTAAACATTTTTTAAGGACAAAATTTTATTTTAAATTCATTACGAAATGATTAAAATTTTTAGCAATGCTATGTGATGTCTTTGCTTCAGTTTGATGTTATAGGTCCTGGACTTGGGCCCATCTGCACATGCAACAATTAATATTCCTGTCCATTTTTACTCTGATTCTTGAAGGAGCCTTAGTACTGAATTTAACCTAAATTTAATAAACAAATAATTCCTATTTAATAAACAGACTGAAACTTGTAACCTAACAAGAGGACATTTGATTTCTAATATGGGTATCAAAGATGGCAGTAGACAACCCACTATCTTTCACACCCTGTTGTTATGTTTACACATTAACACAGGCTTCAAATTAGAGGAGAAAAGGTTTTCCAAAAAATCAAATAGTAACTCTGCCTATATCATCAACAAACTCTACAACAGTGCATGCAGAAGTTCATTCCTCAGCTCACTTTCAGCACTATTCATTATATATGCAAACAAAGTTGTTGTATGAGAATGAGTACAACCAGAAGATGCTTCTATTTCTTGGCAGGCAAAGCCGGTCTCTCATACAGCCAAAGCCAGTGGTTATGACACTTTTCTTTTTTTTTTAAAAAGTCTAGAATTCAGACAATACAAAACAATCATTTAGATTTGCAATGCAGGAAAAATGTTTACCAGGCAACAATGAAGCTGAGGAATTCTCTATAAAATCTGAACTTATATATCTGAAGTATTATATTTGGTTGTGGTGCAAAAAATCCAAACCTCTTCCTGCTGCAAAGTCTGTTAATGTAATCTTTCTACACTTTACAGAATTTACAACTATCTACACTTTACAAAATTTAAAATTAGGTGATTTACACTGACATTAGTGCAAAATTTAAGTTCATGTGGACATACAGTCAAAAAAGCAAAACTAACATGTCTCTGCTCTTGCCCCAATGACAATTTATGATTTATTTCAATTTGAGATTCCTATACATAATAATAAATTCTGAAAAAAAATATGGAAATATTATCTCCACTGCTTTGTGATGTAAGACAAAAGAGCATACTTAAATACTTCTCTGAATAGAAATGCTTCCTTAAACTATATAGATATTTGTTAACTTTTGGTTAACGATTTTCTCATAAAACGCAGAGCAAAATTCCCAACTTTATTTCAACACTCAAAATAGGCTAACCCTGTCAAAATCAATAAAGTTCATTTTGATTGACTCCAATAGAGTAGGATTTCCTTTCTTAAATTTAGCAAATGGATATATTTCTATAGAATTTCAGAGCAGAACTTTCTAGCCTTTGACAGAACATAAAGACAAATTTTACACCTAGTAAAAATTTTTGCAATTAGCTATTGCAATCCAGATCTTTCAGATTCACTAGTCCTATGCCAGTTTTCAGTATAAAATAATCAGAAATTACTGATAACGGTATTTTTTTTTTTTTTTTGTCTGCAGAAAAAAATACTGTAATACTGTAGGGGGAAAAGACGAAATATGATTTACTTCTTCCTGGGCTCATGAAATTCCACAGAATTGTATTTCAAAAGTTGTAGCTTTAGCAGTTGATGTTTGTATCTATCATGTTGGAGACACTGTATATATAACTGAGAGTATTACTGAGTATATATTACTGAGAGTATTAGCTTGCTATGATTTCTTCTATAAGTTTTCCCAGTTATTATAGCTTTAAAAAAGATTTTTCCTAAACAATTGTTTTTCCTCAGCTTTTAATTTTCAATTCACTTAAAATTAAGCTGATCCCAGGTTTCTACATGTGTGCTTTGGTGGTTTTTAATGATACATTAGAGGTGTAGAAAAGAAACTGATTTACTAATGTAATTCCCCTCATCTTTCAAAGTAGTCTTTTAAAATACCTAAGTTATGAAAAAACAGTAACAAATACAGAACTTCATCAAATATGACCAGCCCACAGAAGAGATTAGAAAAAAATCCAGCAGCTGCAGACCAAAAAGTGAAAAATGAAAACTTTTATATAAAAATGGTTGCTATGATAATACTAAGTTTTCACATGAAACAATAGCAGCATATTATAAAAAGGCAGCAAATCCAGAAGTCCAAATAAAGAATGACATATCTTTTTCCTTAAAAATAGTGTTAGGCTTCTTGGAGTTAGCCTTCATTTCACCTTCTTCAGGTTATTTATAAAGCTGGTTTTGTCTGAACTTGTAACTTGTGAGTACATGAGCTTTCTGTTCATTAGCAAACTCATTCAGTGCACGTGTTTTGGAACTGCTCATTCAAAATGCCTCCAATATGAAGAAGTCAGTGTCACCAACATTTTCACATTTAACTGTCCAAGGTATAAGAAAGTAAATGAAAATTAGGTCCTTAGCTTTTATCTGCTATGTGTTGATGCTGACCTACACGTGATTTTGAATTCAGTTTCCTAAAAATGAACCAGGGAGAGCTGTGCACATACTGTTACAGCTGACTTCAGGTAGGAGCTATAGGGAATATCACGATTGCTTATAAGACTACCTAGATTTAGGTCCCAAATTTGAGAAAAGAACAAAAACGAATGACCACCAACATAGTTAGCTGGAGTTAGCAATGAAACAGCACTGTTTCATGTTATAACTAAATTACTACAAAAACAGATCTAGTGGGACAGACTTTACCTTTCCATTTTGCTTTAAACCCATTTTTGAGCCTTGTGCAGCTTTGGATCTGGCTTTGGCTGGTCAAGAGCTAACAAAACCTGTAACAAAACCCTGCTGAAGTTATGACACTGTTTAAGGAGTGTAAAGGACTGGAACAGCTCTGGGACCATCTGTTACGTTGGTAAAGAGTAATTCTAATCAGTTTTCAAAAAACGTTTAAATAACTTTAAAGCCACACCGTACTGTTAATTCATTGAACTAACACAAGGAGCCCAAATGAACATTGAAAGGAAAAGGGAATCAGACATTAATGTTTCAAGGCAGATCCTTTTTCAGAGCTAAGTCTCAGAAAGGTAGGAAATCACAGAAGCAGAAAAAGTTCAGAGAAAGCAGACAAGGATAATCAAATGCCTACAACAGCTTTTGCATAAGAATCAATTAAGGAAATGCTGGCCTAGGAAGTCCTTGGGTCAGAAATTATTGCTGGGATAGACTTGGAGAAACTATGATCAGATGACTCCTCCAGTGTAAGCTCTTTCCCAAGAATCTGCTTTCTGTCTATGTCAGATACGGGATACTGAGTTGAATGGACCTTTTCCATCATCCAGTATTCCTACATTCTTAAGACCAATGAATGTAACATGGAAAGAAAATGTATAGGAGCAAGCAAACAAATAATGTTTCATATCCATACGTTAGACAGATGCTTCCATTTGCAGGAAAATTCATTCTTTATTGCTTCCAGTTCTCTGCGTGTGTGTATGTGTGCATGCATTGTATGTGTGTATATATACACACACACATATGTATATCATAGCTGGTTTTGACTGCAGTTGCATCACACAGACTTACTCTGGATCAATTAAGTTTTATTAATAAACAAGAACAATATTGTAATTTATTTTAATTTCCTGGCATTCAAAGAGATTAATCTAATCTATTTTAATGACATCTACCTGGCTGAATTAAATTTCAATTAGACTTTGATTAGACAGAGATGACTAGAGGGGCTGCTACTAAAGGAGAACTAAATAGCCAGCATCACTGCCCTAGAGAACTGTGAACAAACCACAAACCAGAGGGCAGCACTGCTCGTGGTATTTTCAGCACCTTTGTGATTGTAGCATCTTTTACCATATACACTCTGAAGAATTATGGTTTTGGTGCCTCTGTCCTCTTGCAAGGGCATTCTCTAACACGTTCTACCCTACAGTTTCCTGAAATCCTTGCAAGTGTTAAGTCAGAGCCTATCTTTAGGGTTGCTCTATGTAGGGACTATGAGATCGCTCCCAATAAGTTAAAAATAAATATGATAAATAAAAGTTCCTGAAAATAACACAAAGCTCAAACAGAAGGTTACAAAAGTGCAATGAATGAATGTCACGTAGCAAAACATACGTACCTTTACTACAGTGGAGTGTGAATATATGACACAGTTCTGACTTGGACATAAATGTGACAAATAAACTGGTGCTGAACCCTAAGTCTAATAATACTTTCATATAAACATACCTATACGTGAACAGGGAAAAAAATACCGAGGTTTGTAACAAAGCATATATAAAAACCTCACATTATAACTGAGAAAAGTACACAGAGCTAGATACTTCAGAGATGTTTCAGATAAGCAACCAAAAAAGACCCCATTATAGAATGCTTACACTGAATCCCAAATCATTTTTGCAGCAGTAGTTAATTGGACATCTTAGTTCCTGGGTTGTATGGCAGTTCCTGAGTTATTTCCAAATTGCAGCACATACATCTATGCTTAAATTCCACTGCTTTGAATTTATCTTTTTCAAGTTCTGTTTTAGAAATGTGGCTGACCTGGCAGCTCCTGCCTGCTTGATGTTACTAAGCTTTAATTCCAAATAGCCATTAAAATTCTGCTTGCTCTACAGTCCCTCACCTCACTGCCACAGGCTCACAGAGAATGATTGTGGAGGGAAGCTCTGTCTGAGCAGCTAAAATCCAGGAAAAACCCAGCTGGAGTTCAAGTCTCCATTTATATCAGCAAGCGTATTTTCTTACAGTGAGAGCAGAAGATGGCGTATACACATGCAAATAAATACAGTTAGAATTAATGCTACAAAATAACATAATAATATTTTGTACTTACACAATACCTAATCATCGAAGAATTTTATATGCGGTATTTAATCCTCAAATTACTTCTTCTAAAGGTATCATCTTCCACATTTTTCATACAGGCGGAACCTTGGTAGAGGTTAAGCAATGCGTTTTCAAAGAACTAAGTTTACATTTGGGCAGCACTTTTAACAACCAACATTATCTGGCTTACTAAAGGTCACAATGCAGGAAAGCTTTAGACCTGTCAGCCAGAAAAGGAAGGTCAAAGAAAGCTTACCACCCTTGATGAGCAAGACTGGCAAACTAGCAACAATGGACGAGGAGAAGGTGGAAGTACTCCACAAATATTTTGCGTCAGTCTTAACTGGCAACCTCACTCCTCACACCTCTTGAGTGGATGGACCACAAGGCAGGGACTGGGGGAGCGAAGTCCTTCCCACTGTAAGAGAAGATCAGGTTTGTGACCATCTGAGGAACCTGAACATACGGAACTCTATGGGAGCTGATGGGGTGCCCTGAGGGAATTGGCTGGGGCAGTTGCCAAGCCACTCTCCATGACATTTGAAAAGTCACGGAAGTCAGGTGAACTCCCTGGTAACTGGAAAAAGGAAAACATTGCAGACATTTTTAAAAGGGGTAGAAAGGAGGACCCTGGGAACTACCGACCTGTCAGCCTCGCCTCTGTGCCTGAGAAGATCATGGAACAGATCCTCCTTGAAGCTATACTAAAGCATATGGAGGACAGGGAGGTGATTCGAAACAACAAGCATGGCTTCACCAGGGGCAAGTCTTGCCTGACAAACTCAGTGGCCTTCTGTGCTGGAGTGATTGCATCAGTGGACAAGGGAAAAGCTACAGATGTCATCTATCTTGACTTCCGTTAGGCCTTTGACACGGTCCCCCACAACATCCTTCCGTCTGAATTGGAAAGATATGGATTTAAGGAATTGGCTGCATTGTCACATCCAGAGAGTAGTGGTCAATGGCTCAATGTCCAGATGGAGATCAGAGATAAGTGGTGTCCTTCAAGGGGTCCCAATTGGGACCAGTACTATTTAATATCTTCATCAATGACATTAACAGTGGGGTCAAGTGCATCCTAAGCAAGTTTGCGGATGACACCAAGCTGAGTGGTGCAGTTGACATGCCTGAGGGATGAGATGCCATCTAGAGGGGCCTGGACAAGCTCAAGATGCGTGCCTGTGTGAACTTCATGAGGTTCAACAAGGCCAATTGCAGGGTCCTGCACTTGGGTCGGGGCAATCCCAGTATCAATACAGACTAGGGGATGAAGGGATTGAGAGCAGCCCAGCTGAGAAAGACTTGGGGTACTGGTGGATGAAAAACTGGACATGAGCCAACAATGAGTGCTGACAGTCCAGAAAGCCAATTGTATCCTGGACTGCATCAAAAGAAGCGTGGCCAGCAGGTCAAAGGAGGTCATTCTGCCCCTCTACTCTGCTCTGATGAGAGCCCACCTGGAGCACTGTGTCCAGCTCTGGAGCCCTCAGCACATGAAAGACATGGACATGTTGGAGTGGGTCCAGCGTAGGGCCACAAAGATAATCAGAAAGATGGAACATGTTTCCTGTGAAGACAGGCTGAGAGAGTTTGGGTTATTCAGCCTGGAGAAAACAAAGTTCTGGAGAGACCTTATTGCGGCCTTTCAGCACTCAAAGGGGAGCTACAGGAAAGATGGGGAGGGACTTTTTATCAAGGAGTGTAGTGATAGGATGAGAGGTAATGGAAGGAAGAAATTTTTTATGATGGAGGTGGCTAAACACTGGGAGAGGTTGATAGATGTCCCATCCTTGGAAATATTCAAGGTCAGGTTGGACAGGGCTCTGAGCAGCCTGACCTAATTGAAGATGTCCGTACACGTTGCAGGAGAGGTTGGACTAGATGACCTTTAAAGGTCCCTTGCAACCCAAACTATTCTATGATGCTATGAGATAGAACATCCTTGGTCTAAATCCAAATCAGTCCAGTAAAAAGTGTGTCTATGAGCATTACATATTGGGCACATTTTAAGAAGCTGTAAATAAAAATTACTCAGAATGGAAAGACAACTTTCTTTGCATAGGCCAATGTCAGCAGCAGTTAAAATGAAAAAAAAAAAAAAAAATTCTGTAGTGAAACCAAATGTTTGTGTAGTAGCAATGGTTTGGTGAAAAGGTAATATAAAGCACACACCAAACAGACAAACTGAAATAATGAATAGAAAGTACATTTACCTCTGAAGAAGATGAAAAAATAGCTCACCTGCCTCAGTGTTGAACCACCAGAAGACAGAAAATGGAAAAAGTAAGAAGGGGACTATTCCGGTTCCCTCAGGCTAAAAGATCTGGACATCAATGAAATGTCTACTGTCTAACTCTCAGGAATGCTGATTGAAACATGCTGAAAGTACATTTAACTAAGAGATCTGCCTGGGTCTTTATATTTAGGTCGACGTTCCTCACACATCAGCAGTGTCAGCAGAGAAATTAGAATCTGGGAAACCATCAGCCCTTGATTCAAGAGCATCTATCAATAAGCACATAATTGTCTTTGTGTCAATTAAGCCTAAAGGAACAAAGGAAGTCCTAATTTATAAAATGACTTATTAATAAATTCTTTACCAGAGAAGAGAATTGTAAGCTTTTGAAAACCAAATGTTCAGTTTGAACTGTCTGCAATCTTGAACTTCTAGACACTGCTGTTTATGAGCTTTGGGAGGCAAGGTTAAAAATA
Source organism: Charadrius vociferus (assembly GCF_000708025.1). Lineage (NCBI taxonomy): Eukaryota > Metazoa > Chordata > Aves > Charadriiformes > Charadriidae > Charadrius > Charadrius vociferus. Next base: position 665,559 of record NW_009649293.1, on the reverse strand, counting down.
TTCTTCTAAATCCTTAGAATTTAAAAGCACAAATTCACTCACATCTATGCGCTTCCTTGGTCTCCCATGAGCCCCAGTGCTTCCAGGGCACACTGCAGAAGTCCTGATGCCTGTGTTTACAGGTGTTAAGTGAAAGAACAATTTATTGGGTAGACTTTGCTTGTGAAAAGTACACAGAAGACCTGGGCAAGAAAAAAACATTTTATTTTATGGGAAATTCAAAAGATTCTAATTTCTACCCCAAAAAAAAAAAAAAAAAGAAGCTACAGTCAAAATCTTTAAAATGGCTAAAAAAGTATTTACATTTTTCCATCCCCTGGCCTTCGTAAGTCTCAGAATTTTATGTGAAGACATTTTCGTTTTCAGTTATTGATCTGATGTTCACTGCAAATCAGAAATATTTTGCAGCCTTTTAAAACAAGTTTACAAAGAGGATTTTGATTTGCACACAAATTTGGACAGTTTATTTACATTTCTATTTTCCTCTCATAGGATGTTACAGTTATAAATAGTCAAACAGGGACTCATTAGTAGCTTTTAAATATCATTTCAAGAAAACAGAGTACTGTAACTCAGAAAAAGAGTTCAAATCATAACAGTAAGGACTTGCAATGGTCAAATGTTGCTTTTAACTTTATTTCGACATCTGATCAGAATGCTTCCTCCTTTCTAAACATTTTCCTCTTTATTACCATTTTTACATAAGGATGCTCTGTCTTTTCCATATTGTTTGTAAAAGTAATCTGTCTATAGTCAGGACTGGAGTTTACACAAACACAAAACTCCTTCGCAAGGGAGAGAGAGGTGAATGTTATTCTACTGTATGCATTAACTCAATTTTCCAGAATGTTTTGAAGGGTGACCTTGAGATAGTTGAATGACAACCAGTGTTTGTTCAGTAGACCAAGTTGCTTACCGAGATTCCCTGTTTTGATTTATGTATTTCAGAACCAAAGAGAGTTATTCACATATAGTGATATGGTATATTCAACACTGTGGTCTATGCAATATGATTTTGCACATGTAGGATGCTATATAAAACAGGTAATAACCTACTGCTTCAAAATAAGGCTGTGTGAATACAATCTATGGGAAAGCACACATTAGAAAGCTGTAGTAGGTACATTTACTGTGTGGTTAAAGCACATTAAGTCTTGCTATGCATTATTCACAATTTACTTGCTTTATGTCTGATCATGGTCTTAGTTCATGTAACCTCAAGTCATTTATTTGTTGGAGCCACTTAAATGATGACTGCTTATGCTTACATGTTCATTAATATCAGAAGCACAAGTGGCTACACAAAATTGAAAGTGCAAAATGGACAACTGTAATATCTAAGTGAATTTGATACAATAAATTAACATGCAAGGAACTTGCAGTAAGCTGCTTTTATGAAAAAATCAATAAACACTTGTAATAAAAATGGTAATATGCATGTTAGTTCAGTAAATAATGAAAAAAGTAGATTATATATTTTATTGGTCTAATTAAGAAAAGCTTTATAGGATCAAATGTTCTCATAAAAATTAAAGAAATTCTTTTTTTGGAAGTCATGAAAATAATTTCAATTTTCTTACTGAACTCAGTAAACTACTGGAAACTCATTGAACAGTAGTTCTTCCACAGACTTTATATGGTTCTCTTAAAAGGGATTTTCATTTGTTTAAGTTGTAAGCTACAATGTCTCAAAATGAACAAAAGAAACATTCCTCACCTAAAATCCTGTATGAGTACAGATATTCTATATTGTGCTTGGTAGATGTATCAAAAAAGAAATATCACAGATTTAAAAAAAAAAAAAAAATGTCTAGATTAAAGGAGCTTTTCTCTGTTAGGTAAGAGTTTGTTGCCTGGATCAGTACTCAGCTATGACTTAAGGTATACATTCAGCATGGAGAAAGCACATAAAGGAGTGAGAGTTTGCCTGGTTTATTGAATAGGGTTGAAATTACATCTCTGCTTTCCCTTAAATATGTGCTTAACTTGTTTTGATGAATCAAGGTGGAAACAGTTGCCCTTGGAAAGTGTCTTACCTGCTCCCAATTAGTTTAATAGCAACTGTCAAGAACTCAAAGTATTCTGAGAAAACATTTACCCTGTCACCCTTCTATTTCATGTTTAGCTGTTAGTGACAAAGTATATTCCCGTACATTCACAGTTTCAAATGACTCTCTTTTAATTAGCCTTACTCAAAACCATCTGTGACTGATAGAAATAACCATAGTTTCAACTTCTTTTCATCATGAAGCCTGAACTTTGTGTATCTTGTCCAGAAGACTGAACATTTATGGCACAGCCTGTCCTAATGCCTTCCAAAACCATTAAGTCTCTTCTGACATGTAAGAAAGCTAAAGGGCTAAAATGGACAACCTGTAAGATGCAGATGTCTTTGAAAAGATGGAACTTCTACTCAGGTGGAAGTTCAGAATGTTGTTTCTTACTTTCACGAGGGAATAAAACTTTTCAGACTTATATTTTCTCTTTTTAAGTTTTAATTTAATTTTATCAGCTGACTTTGATTTTTATGTTGGAGCAAGGACCAACTTCCTTCTTGTCTGGATGGGATAAATAAAAGAGGTAAAGGAAAATGCATTGTTTTACATGAAGAAGGTGTCCTGGTTTGAGGCAAAACAGAACCAATTTTCTGCTCAGTAATTTTACTTTGCTGCTAAGCCTCTTCCAACTGACTGAACTCTCTGAAGTTAACAGCATATTGTCCAGACACTGTTCGCTCTCAGAGAGATAAGACTTGATTATTTATAACTATAACAAGGAATGGTATGCAGAGAGGTTTTTGCTCATACTTACTGCTATAACACCCAAGGCAGCTAACTTTGTTGTTTGCCTCATTGGAGGGTCAGAAGCCTAAGACCATAGAGGGGTTACACTTGTTGGGGGAAGTGGATGTGACAGTTGACCCAAGGCTGACCAACAGGGTATTCCTTCCCATCTGCCTCACACTCAGTATAAAAACTGAGGGATTAAAAGGTCATCACTTTCTTCAATGGCTGTCATCTGAAGAGGATTCTGTTCATCTGCCTTTGAGCCCAATCCATGCATTCCTGAATCCAAATCTGGAATCCACCTCCCATCTGTTGTTGAGTCCAGTCTGGGACTTTCCCAGTGCCTGTCTGTGACATGATCATCATCTTGGGAGCTTGATACAATTTTGTATATATTGTATATATTTCATTATTTTCTTTTTATTATTTTATCAGTATTTTCATTAAAGTATTTCAGTTTATTCTAAATTCATAAGTCCCTTTCTCTCTCTTCCTCCTCTCCTTGGAAAGAAAGGTGGGGGAGGGCATCTGTCATTCATTTCAGTGGCCAGTCCAGCCCAAACCATGACAAAGTGAAAACAAATCCCAAATCTTGTTTCCATTGCCTTATCACACACAATTCACATCCTCCCAAATTCCTTAGCTATTTTGTGCACCAGGAACATCTTAGCTATATATTTAATCCGCTATTTAATACAGCTGCAGGCAATGAGATGTGGGTTTTATACCTTGATAAAGTTTACAACTAATCATAGGCTAATTTTACCTCTTACATGGCTGCTTTGCCACATAACACCTGAGTGTTAATCAGTGCAGCTACTAGCTCACCACTCAAACCAGTGGAAGAAGGAACTGAGAGCATGTAACTGGCTTTAAAGTCTCTCACAGCACTTCTTTTTGCTGCTGTAAAAGGAACAGTCACAAAGAGGCATAACTAGAAAATCTAGCTATAAGGCTAACCCTCAAGCATGTTTCTGGCTGCCATGTAGACTATCATCCACACAGGAAAGTCCAGTTGCCTGAAGAGGACAGACCTCTGCAGAGCAACTATCCAGAGAAATGGATAACTCAGCTTCATGCTAGATGTGTACATCATGTCCCTCCAACAAAACCTGGGATTTGGCCAAAAGAAAGAACTGCTCTATTAAATGTAATTAAATCTCGGTTGGAAATGTCAAGTATTGCTAACTTGAGCCTCTTAGGTGGTTTAGCCAAAAGAAAATAAAACCCACAATAATAACAGAAAACCCTTATATTTGATTTTTATGAAAAAGGCATTTTCTGCTGCAGCAAATATTCAAGGGGTTGTACTGACAATAAAGGAGAATGTATTTCAGTACAGTCTAGTCTGCAAGGAATATAAATTAGGTTTCTATGGCTTTGAGTCTTAAAATCACATATTCAAAATCCGTAACATTTTTAATTTTGCCCAGAGTATTATTGTCTAATTGTCTACAATGTCCCCCCAAATTAATACCAAAATATCATTATAGTCCTTTGTAATCAACTTTCCTTTCATTTTGATTAGCTTCATTCCGGGCCCAATCCATGGCCATTTAGTTTAATGAGAGTTGGAATGGGCTCATAATTTGCCAGCTGTAATTTTCTAAGTATTGCTTTTTCCAAAATATTCTGTTTTTCTTCTCGTAGGGATATATATGCTTTTAATCAACACCATGTTTTCTCTAAATCATGTACTAAGTGCCATTACATATCAGCAATTAGGAATCCAAATGGTTTAAAATACTGTAGTTTTTTTTCCACAGACTTGTTTAAAAATAGAAAGAAAAACATCTGTCTACATATAGATACATTTTTGCACAGGGTACTTAGTACAGTAATAAGATATTTTTTAAAAAAGACAGAGCAAACATAATTTTTAATTGCTTCTTGGTAAAACATTGAAAACACATTCAGGAGTCACTGGCTATTCTAGGATTGTAAGATCTATACATTCAGTTTAAAAAAATTAAAATATCTTTCTACTTTTTTAAATCACATTCACTAATGTTTTAATTATCACTATATTCAAATGAAGCTTGTTACCACATTACTTAGGCTGATAATCTACAAGTGCATCTTCTATTATTACATAATCTCTATTAATCAGTACATTTCAGACTGTATTATTCAATCTGTAGAATGAATTGGGAGGATTATGACTAGAAAATTGTGTAGGAGTTTACTTCAGCAGTTTTTCTTCCTTAGTATAGAAGCATACTAATATAACTGGAGTTTAGGTGCTGTTATTAAAACATGAGCACATCACCTGGTAAGATATATTTCTTTTTTTTCGTCCAGAATCCTTCAATCTTTCAATGTTTTTTTATGTGGTCAAGGTAACTTGCTCTTATTTATAACAGTGATATGCTATACTTTGAAGTCTTAAAGTATTGAATTGTTCACATGAATCTTCACCTTCTTTATTCATTTCATTTAGTAGAATCACAGACTCTCCTTTGCATAATTCTACCAGTCAGTGTACTAAATAACCTTCCTACATATTTTTAAGTTTTGGCTTAGTTTTAGGCTCTACAGTGTGATGAAATAATCTTTATTAACATAGCTGTAACAGATGTAAACAAAAGAGGTTGGAAATCTCCTACTATTATGGCAGTAAGACATTTAAGATAAAACTTGGAACATATATTTCTTATATGCATCTCATCTGCCTGGTAAGGAAACAGGTTGTAATAAATGGGTGGTGATATGAATGGCTTTTGTATAAATGAATTAAGAAAAAAAGGGTGTTTTGTATGTTTTTTTATATAGGTTTATCTGCCTATTTTCACTATCTTAAATTTAACTCTTTATTCAATACCTCATAAAAAATTTGTAAGTGTTCTTTCTTTTTATCATGAGTTAACAGCATCTTTCTGTGTATAAACCAGTCTCATAAATATGTATGCTATCTTCTTAGCACCCTAATTTAGTTGAATATGACAGTAGAAATCTGTTGGCATTGTTAATGAGTCATTTTCTTTTAAGAGAGAAGATGTTTGAAGTTGACTTAAATATAATAATTTCAACATTAAATGGTATGAGCAGCACTGAGCATAATATTTTGGAGTGTCCTGAAGAGTCTCCCGCTGTAATATTAATCTTTTTTTTTTTTTTTTCAATTAGCTTGTTCTTTGAAAATACTTTTCATTTCCTTCCTTCCTTCCTTCCTTCTTTACAGTATATTGGGTTACAAAGTGATTTCTTGAAAATATTCCTATATTCCTCCTATGATAGAAAAGCATATTTTACCATAACTTCACTTGATAAAGATGTGTTGTATTGTCACTAATAAGTGCCAAATACTTAGTAACTTATATTACAATAGTTTCAAATAGTAGTCTGGAATTCTTAAAGTTAGAACAAGACCCCAGTTTGGCAGGAACATGGCACATACATTTGCCCTTCAAATGTGGAGATATTTCCTTCTCTTTGACTACAGAGGAATCCTAAAGTGACCAAGCTCTGAACTTAAGCATTTCCTTCAAGTATTTAAATTAAATAGAATGTTTCTAAGTCAGAATAAATCTATAGTAATCTCTGAAATGCTCACACTATAAACAGATAAAAGAAAGAACAGTATCTTGCAGTAAAATAATCTGGGAAAATATTTACATAAGTAAGGTGTGCTCCATGTAATTCAGGTAGAAATTAGAACCCAGACCTACTTTTAAAAAAAGGACATCTAGCACATAACAGGTGAACCATTATTATTGTTCTTTAACATACTTTCTTTTTTGCTATTACCCATGTAAAAGAATATTTTTTAAATAAAGAAGAAAAAAAAATGTTGAAGATGCATGTTTAGAGGACAGCTGTATATATCTTTCACATGATCTGACCTATGATCACTTAAAGTACATCACTTGAAACCTGTCACACTTTTTCCTTTTATTTTTCCATTCAACACCATTCAACAACTTTCCAAAACACTGTGGTGAGACCATAGCCTTCAACGTGCATGAAACATTTGTTGTTGATGCCTCTCCTACAACTGGTATTTTTCACCACACTGTGAAAGCTCCATCCTCTAATCCTGTCTCCATGTAAATAACCCCATGGAAGGACCATGCACTCCCTCAAAACATACACATACCTTATCCCAGAAAGTGACTAAAGAATAGGTGCAATTAATTAGTAAAATTCAGCACCTTAAGTCATAGGATTACTGCAATACGCATTTGAAGATCTCGAAAGGTCCACATGCATGTTCAAAAACAGGATCTGTAACATCTATATTATTCCTCATAAAGTTTTGTCTGCCCTGCCATGGCTGCATCCCTTAGTGAAAACACAGTGGCCTTCCCACCACTGTATTTCAGAATTTCAGTATTCTTGTAGCATTATGGACATAGAAAATGGACAAGTTCTCTTCTGTTTGCAACAACCCTTTAAGCACCTTCATGGATCCTTAGGTACGTGAAGGCTTAGTCCCCGATCATCCTTTCCCCTAGGGATTCCCCTTATTGACCTAAGGTGCTCAGTGCCTCTTAACAGGACTTGATTTTTCATGTACTTATTTTTTCAGTATCCTACTCTGGACTAACTCCAGTTGAACTACACCTTTTTCAAAGTGCAGTGACGAAAATGGGACACAATATTGCACTGAAATTTTATGGGAATGGAGGAGAGGATTATCACACTTGCCTTGCAGAGTTGCCTCCGTGTTTTGCAACTATATGATTGATAACGTTCATCATGACCCTTTAATCCTTTCTACAAAACTGACCAGTTGCTCACAAGTCTGCATTTGTGCACTTCATATTTCTGAGTGTTGAGCTTATTGGATTTCATCCAAATATTTAAGATTAATTTATCTGGTTTAAGACCATTTTGAATACCTGTTCTGTCCTCCCAGCATCCTTACAATCCATCCTACCAATCTAATAAACAGGTTTTCCACTCTGCCATACTGGCTGATAAAACACTGAGCAGGACTGAAGGTAGGACAGATCCCTCTGGTATCCTGTCCAGGACCTCCTTCCATTCTAGCTGTGAAGTACTGATAAATGTGAGTATTAGAATTGTGCTACTCAAACACATAGAAAATAGTTTCTTCGTACTTATTTAGAACAATATCATGGAAGGTAATATTGTTAGACTAAATATCAAGACGGTATGACATCCAGTGTTTTGCTTATCTACCAAGTCTGTTACTGTTTTGCAGAAAGAACTTTCATCATTTGATGTCATCTGTTGACATGTGTCAGATACTACTCAAGTCAGAATACTACTCATGTCCTTGTTGTCTTCTAAGTATTTAATATCTTATTTGTTGAGATTCTGTTCTGCAATTATTCTCTCAATAACCTTCTTAAACTCTAGAAAAGTATTTCCAACCAAATGAGAACTCACATTTTACCAGGACACTTGTATTCACTTTTTCCAAATAAATTCTAGGAGCAGATTTCTTCTTCCCAAGGTTTTTTTTTTTTTTTCACTTTTTATTTTCTATTTCAACTTCATACGGCCTAGATTTAAAATGTTCGTATTTCTACAGTTCCCCACATCCTCATTCTCATGCTTCACTCAACATCTGTTTTTTCATATATTTCAAAGACTTTAATTTTGCTCTTTTAATTCCAAAACTTTACATATCTCTCTCATCCCTTTCTTCTTATGAATAGCTGATCCATACAAATAATAATTGTAGTAATAATAATACCTATTTAACAAATAAGAAAATAATAAGTGTTTGGGTTTTTTTTCTAACCAAAGATTTATTTGGGTGATACCCAAACCCTTATAAAATAAATTTTCTTTTGTTCCCTATTCTAGAGAGGAACACAATAATATCAGTTAATACTGCTGAAAATCACATTAAGTCTTGTTTCACCTGTTTTTACAATACCAGGTTATTGAATTATAACTTTTCAGAGTATTTTAGAAAGTCAGAAAGAACATCCTTAAAAGTATGAGTTAGTCAAGGCTACCACTGCTGCTGCCACAAAAAGCAGATGAGAGAAGTGAATGCCTGTACTACCTTTCACTAAGCAAAGGAGAATGTTACTAAGGAATACACACCATTATTCATTATAGGAATATGAGTTCCAGCATCGGTTAAGGAAGCATTGTTATGTGGAAATCAAACAACCCACTTCTTTTCCTATGTCCCAGTTTTACCTCTCCTCACACCCTTGCCCACCGGTTCTGTTTTGCCTCCGCCCTGGCTCCACAGCTGATGTTCAGTGATTTGGGTGCTGGATGCATCTCGCCCACCACAATTTTGCCACAGAAACAGCACTGTCCTCCACATGGGTGCACTGGTAGAGTCATGATGCACAGTCCAGCTAATGTCATTAGCATAGATTGTATTGGTACAGAAAAAAAAAAAAAACAAAAAAAAAACAAAAAAAAAACACACAAAAGCCAATGGAACATATCCTCTAGTCATGGGCATGTAATCATTGTTATCTTAAGACTTTAGTGAGACTCATTAGCAATTTACTACACTGGAAATGCACTGCTTTTTAATTAGTAACAATGGGATACTGAATATAAAGCTATTTGCGACCTATTACATAGAACATGTAGTAATATGGCAAGAAATACAAACTGTTACAGAATTATTCTGATTCTACCTAGGATGAGGAAATAACGAAAACTACTAGAGTCAAGCAGGACAAACCAGCTGTAGTTGCAGATAGTCACTTCAGTATTTAATACACACGTGCCTCTCCTAAAACTTATATTAATTTATTTGCAAATTTAATGTGGCTTATTCTAAACTCTGGAGCAGACAAAACATTTTAGCTATAATTTGGAAGGCTGAAGGAAGAGAAGTCCTGATCCTCTTTCATAAAGTCAGTGACATAAACTGGACACACTGTAGCAATATCCATGTTCTAAGAAGATGACTCATGGGCAACTTACACATAGTTTTTACCCTAAAGGAGTTTTCAGCTATTCCAAAGAGTTAGCAAACTTGCCCCTATCACTCTGATGTTAACAGCTGAATAAATTACTATTATTCTGTCATGGTGAATAAATGGAAATACATATCTGCATTGAAAAAAATAAAATGAAATTAAAAAATCAGGTATTAGAAAAAGAGTATTTCTCTTTAAATACTACACATAAGAGCTTCACAAGTGTCTCAAATAACTTTTTACAAAGACTGTCACAGACATAAGCAATATTAAAATATTGTACTTTAAATACAGGACATATATGCTCACAGAGGGAAAAATTCTGCTTCGTTTCCACAGTACTGTTTCTGCAAGTTTTTGTTTTTTTTTTCTTTATTTTCTTTGGAATACTTTGAATCACACATCCTAGCTCTCCAAAATGTCATGTTTTATCTCTGAGTTTTCCTAATGATCACATCGTTGTCTGGGGATTTGGTTCCTTGTTAGCCTTTAGTCCTAAACAGCCCTGCTGAGCTCTGTTGCTTTCTAATTATTTTAAGCATATCAATTAAAGCTTCTCCTTAGTGTTTACATCAGAGACTTCTGTGCAAGAATGGCAGAAACCCTCACAGAAAATCTTCAGCTCAGTTCGAAGACTAGTGACAAAGGTCATTAAAGAAATGACTGAAAGAGAAGGGTTTCTTTCTACACAATGTTGAAAAGGGAAAGAAAACATAACGAGAAAACTACTCCAAAGCTTCACTTTCTCAGAGCTAGCTGTAGCCCTTAAAAATACCTGATTACAAGGAATCTATTCAAAGACCTTTCTTTTAAATGGAAATAAAATAACATAGAAAAAGAAAGGGCTCTCGCCGCCACCCACCACCCCCTCCCCCCCAAATTAAAAAGAAGGATATGTCTTACCAGATGTCTGCTGTAAACACAATACAGCAGAGAGGAAACAGTCTAGGAGTGTGTGGAAGATAACTTCCTGACACAGCTGGTGAGTGAGCCAACTAGGGAAGGTGCCCTGCTAGACCTGTTGTTTACAAACAGAGAAGGACTTGTGGGTGATGTGATGGTTGGAGTCTGGTTTGGGCGTAGGATCACAAAATGATAGCTTTTTTGATTCTTGGAGAAGTAAGGAGGTGGATTAGCAGAACTGCTACCTTGGACTTCCGGAGGGCAGACTTTGGCCTGTTTTGGAGCCTGGTTGACAGAATCCCTTGGGAGGCAGTCCTGAAGGGCAAAGGAATCCAGGAAGGCAGGGACATTCTTCAAGAAGGAAATTCTAAAAGCGCGGGAGCAGGCGGTCCCCATTTACTGAAACACCAGCTGGTGGGGAAGAAGACTGGCCTGCCTGAACAGAGAGTTTTAGCTAGAACTCAGGGGAAAAAAGAGAGTTTACAACCTTTGGAAGAAAGGGCAGGCCACTCAGAAGGACTACATAGACATTGTGAGGCCATGCAGGGAGAAAATGAGAAGGGACAAAGCCCAACTAGATCTTAATCTGGCTACTGATGTAAAGGGCAATAAAAAATGCCTCCATAAATACATTAGCAACAAAAGGAGGTCTAAGGAGAATCTCCATCCTTTATTGGATGCGAGGTAATCATAGTGAGAAAGGATGAGGAAAAGGCTGAGGTACTTAATGCCTTCTTTGCCTTTGTCTTTAATAGTAAGACCAGTTGTTCTTGGGGTACCCAGCCCCCGGAGCCAGAAGACAGGAATGGGGAGCAGAATGAAGCCCCCATAATGCAAAGGGAAATGGTTAGTGACCTGCTAGACCACTTAGACACACACAAGTCTATGCAGCTGGATGGGATCCACGCAAGGGTACTGAGTGAGATGGCGAAAGTGCTCACCAAGCCACTTTTCATCATTTATCAGCAGTCCTGTCTAACTGGGGAGCTCCCAGTTGACTGGAAGCTAGCAAATGCGACACACATCTACAAGAAGGGCTGGAAGGAGGATCTGGGGAACTACAGGCCTGTGAGTCTGACCACTGTGCCAGGGAAGGTTATGGAGCAGGTCATCTTGAATGCCATCATGTGGCACGTACAGGACAACCAGGTGATCAGGCTGAGACAGCATGTGTTTGTGAAATGGGTTTATGGGTCCTTCTTGACTAACCTGATCTCATTCTATGACAAGGTGACCCACTTAGTGGACTAGGGAAAGGCTGTGGATGTTGTCTACCTACACTTTAGTAAAGCTTTGACACTGTTTCCCACAGCATTCCCCTGGATAAACTGGCTGCTCATGGCTTAGATGGGTGTACTCTTCACTGGGTAAAAAACAGGCTGGATAGCCGGGTCCAAAGACCTGTGGTGAATGGAGTTAAATCCAGTTGGCAGCCAGTTACAAGTGGTGTTCCCCAGGGCTCAGTGTTGGAGCCAGTTCTGTTCAATACCTTTAACAATGGTCTGGACAAAGGGATTGAGTGCACTCTGTAAGTTTGCAGACAACACTCGGTGGATAAAGAGGTGGCTTGACGATCGCACTCAAAGAGTTGTGGTCAACGGCTCATTGTCCAAGTGGAGAGAAGTGACAAGTGGTGTTCCTCAGGGGTCGGTACTGGGACCTGTACTGTTCAACATCTTTGTCGGCAACATGGACAGTGGGGTCAAGTGCACCCTCATCAAGTTTACCGATGATACCAAGCTGTTTGGTGAGGTAGACATGCTGGAGGGGAGGGATGCCATCCAGAGGGACCTGGACAGGCTGGAGAGGTGGGCCCAAGCCAACCTCATGCAGTTCAACAAGGCCAAATGCAAGGTCCTACATCTGGGTCAGGGCAATCCCAAGCACAAATACAGGCTCGGTGGGGTATGGCTGGAGAACAGCCCTGAGGAGAAGGACCTGGGCGTGCTGACTGACCAGAAGCCCAGCATGAGCCAGCAATGTGCAACCGCAGCCCAGAAGGCCAACCGTATCCTGGACTGCAACAAAAGAACTGTGGCCAGCAGGTCAAGGGAGGTGATCCTGCCCCTCTACTCCACTCTCGTGAGACCCCACCTGGAGTACTGCACCCAGCTCTGGAGTCCTCAACATAAGAA
>NW_009649293.1:618224-652825 GCF_000708025.1 Charadrius vociferus | reverse complement strand
GGGAGATCTTATTGCAGCCTTCCAGTACCTAAAGGGGGCCTACAGGAGAGCTGGGGAGGGACTTTTTACTAAGGCATGTAGTGACAGGACAAGGGGGAATGGATATAAACTAGAAGAGAGCAGGTTTAGATTAAACATTAGGAAGAAGTTTTTCACTTTGAGGGTGGTAAGGCACTGGAACAAGTTGCCCAGATATGTTGTTGAGGCCCCATCCTTGGAGGTGTTCAAGGCCAGGCTGGACGTGGCCTTGGGCAACCTGGTCTAGTGGGAGGTGTCCCTGCCCATGATGGGGGGTTGGAACTTGATGATATTTAAGGTCCTTTCCAACCTAAACCATTCTATGATTCTATGAACACCAACTTGGGCGGGAGTGTTGATCTGCTTGAGGGTAGGAGGCTCTCCAGAGGGATCTGGACAGGCTGGATCAATGGGCCAAGGCCACAGTATGAGGTTCAATAAGGCTGAGCACTGATTCCTGTACTTGGGTCACAATAATCCCATGCAGCATGACAGGTTTGGGGAAGAGTGGCTGGAAAGATGACTGGTGGAAAAGCACCTGGGGGTGTTGGTCGATAGCCAGCTGAATGAGACAGCAGTGTGCCCAGGTGGTCAAGAAGGCCAACGGCATCACGGCTTGTATCAGGAACTGTGCAGCCAAGAGGACTAAGGAAGTGATTATCCCCCTTTGCTCAGCACTGATGAGGCCACATTTCTAATACTGTGTTCAGTTTTGGGCCCCTCAGTACAGGAGGGACACAGAGGTATTGGGGAGTGTCCAGAGAAGGGAAACAAAGCTGGTGAAGGGTCTAGAAGACAAGTCTTACAAGGAGCAGCTGAGGAAACTGGGGATGTTTAGCCTGGAGAAAGGGAGGCTCAGGGGAGACCTTATCGGTTTCTACAACTACCTGAAAGGTCATTAAAGTGAGGTGGGTGTTGGTCTCTTTTCCCAAGTAACAAGCGATAGGCCAGGAGGAAACACCCTCAAGCTGCACCAGGGGAAGTTTAGAATGGATAGTAAGAAAAATTTCTTTACCAAAAAGGTTGTCAACCATTGGAACAGGCTGCCAAAGGAAGTGGTTGAGTCACCACCATCGGCAGTATTTAAAAGATGTCTAGATGTGGTGCTTAGGGACATGGTTTAGTGGTGGACTTGGCAGTGCTAGTTTAACAGCTGGACTTGATGATCTTAAAGGTCTTTTCCAATGTAAATCATTCTATGATTCTATGGTTCTAGTTAGAGTCACTGGGTTTGGCCAGGAGGTGTCACATCTGAGTAGGGAAACATCATATGAAAAATAGAACAATAGCCCTCCTTAGAGTATCTCTGTAACGTGCTTGATTTCCCAATTGCAATGAAGCATGTACAGGTGTGATACCATAAAAAGAGTTATGACAACTAATTTATTTAATTGTGCTTAAACTTCATTACAAATTTTAATTGAATGTTATAGAATTTGAAATCTAATCTAAGGTTTGAGCTAATTATATCGATATTGTGCACAGGATAGTGACATAGGTCTGGGTAAAATATCCTTACCTTGTACTGCCTCTCTTATTTATTTTCCCATGCAACAGTTGCAGGCAATCCCCTTGTCCTCTCATGGGACTGCTTTGCATATACCTGTTTTTGCATTCACAGCCCTGAATCCTCCTCAGGGGTAAGCATGAGGGTTTATGACAAGACTATCCATGCTAGGTCAGAACAGAGGTCCATAGTGCCCAGAATCTCATCTCCCGTACTGGTCAGGACTGGATTTTTGCAGGGGCATCAAGGAAAAGAAAAAGCCTATTTAATCACTTCTCCCAGTGAAGACTCCTTTTGGAAACATGAGATTTTAGAGTTGTACCCACATTGTTATACTTAATAGCCCTTAATGAAGCTTCTTCCATTCGTTCAGCTAATTGCTTTTTGAACTGATTTATATTTTGGCATCCAAAACATCCTACAGCAATGAGTTACATAATTTAATTATGTATTATGTGAAAGGCAATTTACACTTCTTCCTGATAATTTACTTGGGTGCTTGCTGGGTTTCATGTTATGTATGGTGAATAACAGCTCCTAAATCACTTTATCCCTGCCATTCACGGCTTCATATATTTCAATTATACTGTCCTTAGTTATCCCTTTTCCAAATTTGAATAACCTTGCTTATAAAATCTCCCCTTGTATAAAAGCCATTTTCTACAATTTGTTATCAAATTTACCCTTGCCAGTACCATTTTTAATTCTGATGAGCATAGCTCAGTAGAACAGTGAGTTTTACTCTTCTGTAATTTTATAGTGGAACGATGCACAGTAAACAACATGTGCAACACCAGGGACTTCACAACACTGATTACATTTTTTTATTAACACCAGTCTTCTGTATTTCCTCTTTTGGACAGTAGCGATTTCACAAAGGTATTTTCCTTGTAATCTCATGGCAGCTTAGTCTCTCTAACAACCTTGATGAGGGATTTTTTCAACAGATTTTTGCAAATGCATGCATATTGTACCAACCATATCAAATTTGTCTATGTGCTCAAGTGATTTCTTCATACAACAAATGAATGTGAAATATGACTCCCCTTTACAAAAGCCACATTATCTGTTCCCTATTGTATTACGTTTATCTGTATATTTATTAATGTGACAATTTTTCTAGCATTTCAAAAGATTTATTCAACATGAAAGACAGAGTTAGTGGTCTGTAGTTTTGTGAGTTCCCTTGGATCTCTTTTTAAAGGTTGTAATTCCCCATTGGCCAGGTACCAAAGCTAATTAAAACAGTCACCTACAAATCACAGCTAATTGATCATCAATGTCATTTTTTTTTTTTTTTTCTTCTGGAACTCCTGGTTGAAAACCTTTTGATCCTGCTGATTTATTGCTGTTCATGACCACCTGTCTATAATCTTTTCTACTGCTATTGCAACCTGAAACTGAAGGGCGAGTCCAATGTAGCACTGAGCTGTACGTTTACTTTGGAGCCTAGCTTTTAGAGGAGTAGCTTGACAATTCCTCCTTACTTTTTTGCTCAGTTTCTAGTACCAGTAGATGTTGAAGCTCTGTTTATAATTCATTTGTTCTAGAAATTAAGGTCTATTTTCATGTTATGAAAACCTTACTTTTTTTTCAAACACACAAATATCTGCTAAGTTACTGTTTGACATGACTTTTATATGAGCAGATTGAGCATCTGTAACAATGCTTAGGTTATTTTATGCAAACTAAAGGTTGCTGTTTTCATTAATGTATAGAAGTAAGGAAATAAAACATTACCAATTATACTCAGTTCATACTTCAGGTTTGTTCTTCCTATGAAAACTTTGAACTTACAGAAAGTATGAAGCTGAAGTATTAGTTTGTCATGTTACAAGTCATGATACTTAAACAGTAGTCTTCGTTTCCTGTATCCATTATTTTATCTGGATTTGCTATGAGAAGGTCTTGTGTTATATTTGCTTAGCTACGCGTACTCGCCTGAACATATAATGGTCTTTAGCTGTTTGCTACCTGTATATAGTCTTTCACCCACCATTTTGTAACTATGCTCTGGAAATGATGTTGTCTAGGTGAAATTCACCCAGAAAAAACAGTCAAAATTTACTCGTGAAGTTAAAAAGCTAATAAAGTTGTAAAATGTAGATCATCCATATACTTGGCAATTATGCTGTCAGTCTGTGATTAGATTTCTATATAAAGAAGCTATAAGAGAAACTGTAGGAATGTTGCATAGGAAACACTACAGACTTAAAGAAAGCAATAAACACTAGACGAGTATTTGCAAATTAGAAAGTAATGTTACAGAAAAGGTCTAAAAACTACAACTATTAATACTGTTATAAAACAATGTGATTAACACTTCAGTACTGTTAGTGAAAAAGATACTTTTAACAGAAATTGCTTAGAAAAATTATTTTACCACTTGACAAAGCCATAGTTCTTTAATACTTCAGTTCTCGGTCTGAAAAAAAAAATTGGAATAAAAGAAAAAAAATAATTATATTGTCAGAGACATTTCATTCCTCCATAAGCTGACATTTTAACAGTTATTCAAATATTTAACATATAATTTTCTCTAACAACTATTCATCAGCTGAAGTTCACCAATATGTTTCATTACATCCTAAAATGTATCACAACAGCAACTTAATCCTTTTCTCAACTTCAACTGTTGAATTCCACACCCTGATATCCCTTTCATGTTTTAATTCAGTGATAGATTATTTAAATTGCAAATGACCTCCTTTCACTCCAGGATCTCCCCTCTTGGCCCCGCTTAAGCTTCAATTCACATCTTAATAAAAAAGAAATTTCGTCATTTGCCTACTCAATTTTAGCATCAGAATTTTCCTTTGATGTCTCTTTTATGCAGCACTTAATGCCTTTATGTTTCATATGAAACCATCTAACTGTTCATTTTATGTGAGTATGTGTCCACCTTACACACTAATATTTTTTCTTGTCCATCCTCCTTCTGTCCCTTTTTTTTAATCTTGCAGGTCACCATCCCACAGGCCATAGCATTACACAAGAATTTAGAATTTAAACCGGAATTGTTTGTTTCACTCACTATTAAACCTTTGATAAAAGAGAGCAAAATTTTAAAGACTGAAGCTTTACCTCTCCTTTTAAGAAAAAAAAAAAAAAAAGTTTAAAATTTTAATTTTTACTTTTTCTTCTCAGCCAGAATGTAATTTTATTTAAAAACTGAAAAAAATGAGGTGTATGCACATTAAGTTTATAAATATTTCATTTTTAATGAAGTCAGAATATAAAGAAAATATGTATACATAATCCCTACCTCCAGGACTGAACATTCATAATCCATAAATCACTGAAGCCCAGAAATATTGAATACAGTAACAAACCAATGCTTATACTTTGGTGCAGGCATACCAGCAGGATCAGGAATAAAGCTCAAGTCATTCTGAGTTCATAACCTTTTCTTTCTTCCAGTCTACTTCTTTTATTCCTCTGTACATGGTTATTTTAGTAATTCTCAGAATACATCTGTTCATATATAGGAGCTCGACTCTGAATTCACATTTTTGCATTTTGCTCCAGACACTACATCTGTAACAAAAGCAGCATCTGTAACAAAAGCAGTTACAAGAAGTGCATACACTGAGCTTCTGAGATGTACCCAGAGACATCCAGTGTATTAGACAGTAGCATTCATACAATTAATTATATACACTGATTCAAACAGAAAAAAGCTGGAGGAAGGGTAAAACAGTCCTGTCTTTTGCATGACACCTGGCTTTTCTAAGAGCCTGCACACAGGTAGATTTGGGAACATGGCCTGAAGCAAGCACGGCCACCATATGAAGTTTGTGGCAAACTTGCTCTTCTGTTCATGGGGGCGAGGACCACCTGCCAGAGGATATGGCACACCATGCAGGCCACATAGGTAAGTGGACAGGACCCACTGAAAGATGGGGGAGACCAGCCTGGAAGGAACCTGAAGGGGGTTGGCAGCAGCGGAGTGGGTTTCTGATTGGGAAGTTTTTAGGCACATATTTAGGCACAAACTCAGTAGGCAGCTGTGGCAGCTCTGTCACAGTTAGTGTAGCAACTGGTGGTGGTGGCGGCAGAGGCTGTTCCCTAGTGTTTGCCTCTTCTGAAAGCCCCCATGCGTATCCATCTTGATGTTAAGGTCTCAGCAGAGCGTAGTTGAGTACCACCATAATAAAAGTTAGGAGCACCACTAGAGGGCATTAAAAACACCATAAATAACTTATGGCTAATACCAACAGTGGCACTTGAAAAGACCTAGATGAGAAAAGCTGCAAAGAATGACAGGAAGGATAGACAGAAAACATAGGGGTCCTATACAGTATGTGTTCACAGAAATAATATTGAACTGAAGGCGCCGAAGGTCTGGAGCTAACAATGCCGTACAGCTTCCACAGAGAAGACAGGAGTTAATACTAAATTTTATGTCAGTGTTCAGATAATTAGCTAATTTACATATTTCAGCCTGTAGGCCATCTACTTAATGACTAGTGAATGTTATGAAAAGATGACAAAAATTACGTTGCATACTGCACCTAAAGATCAAATGGTGATCTTTAACTTCATTGAGGGCAATAGAAGCAGCAGTGGGTAACAAATGCTTTAGTCTCACCAGTAGAGGTAAGGAAATTGTTGAGAGGTCTGTGTAGGTTGAGCAGAAGGGCAAAACAAAGGATGCCTGCAAGCATCCAAAAAGCAGAGTTCTCATTTCTATTGTAACAGTTAGACATTTTTCCTTCGTATTGGCTGAGCTGTGCAGCAGAACAAAAGACACAAAAGAAGAGGCACCTTGTAGGTAACAAGGTCTGTCAAGTATTGTCACTTAAGGAAACGTATGTTAAGTTTTCCTGCAGGCTTTCCCCAGAACTGGAGGATTTGCTTCACTGTATTCTCTGATTTATCTTAGGAAAGAAATCCAAAAGACCCAGGAAATGCTGCCAATGGTGAAGTCACAACATTTATTTTTAAGGGTTCAATGTCCCAAATGGTCACATAAACTGAACCTCCCTACCACAGTTTGCTCTGCCTAGAGGCATCTTATAAAAGATTTATTTACTGTTTAGAGATATTCTTTAAGGGAGCAATGTCCCTCTAGATCATTTTATTTTGTTTCTAGTCTGAAAAGGTCTGCATGCAAACATGTTACACAGGGTAAAGCCAAAGAGGGCTCAGACCTTTAGGCCAGTAGTTCAAGCAGGACCACAAATACTGCACGCAGGAGCACAGAGATACAAGAAAATGGAAGACAGCCACAGCTGAGAGGAAAAGAAAAAAAACCCAACACAAAAACAAAAACAAAACACACAACAGTATTTCTTACAATGGGAGAGGCAAACTGAATTCAATTTGTGAACACAGACTTCTTAAAACCTCGAGTCAGCTGTGAAATCTCAATTTTGACATGCATGATATATCTCTCACTGAAATGAAAAGAAAGAAATGAAAGAAAGAAAGGTGGAAAGCTCCATGCATGGAAAGAGGCACAAAACAAACAGGCATCCTCAAGGAAGAGTATTTTAAAAAAAAAACTTTTCCTTATAGATACTGAAGTACATGAAAAATGAATATATATTTGAAAACAATATGAAAAGTAGAACCACACTGGTGAACGTAGTTTTAAGTTTCAACATATCACCTCTTCAGACAACAATCTTTGTAATTTTTTATCTGCTAATTTTTGCAGAGAAGAGATTTAAAGCTGAGGGGAGAGATCTCTTATGAGATTTGATGATTTTTGCTGCATTCTTGTAAATAAATGACATCCTCTACCACAAGTTATATTATCACATGATTTTTGCTAACATTTCAGACTGCAGATACAGGTTTAGTACTTACTTTAGTAGACAGCACAGCTGATCTTACTTGTTCGTGACCCTTTAGAAGTATGGGGTTCAAATGTAGTACCCAGCAGAGCACTGTGACAGAGGAGAGCTTTCAGCTGGTGAGCGACCTGCCTGAGAGAGAGATGCCCATCCCTTTCTTCTCCTTACATTACCCAGATTCCTGTTATAAGTTTGAACTCTGGCTTCTTGCTATTCAAAATTCAAAATGTTACAGGATGTTCAAATTTTTCCATTTGAATTGTATGGTATTGGCAGAGAGACAATATTCCCTAAGTCAAATGAAGTGACAATCACTTAAACAGTTTAATTTGTTAGGTTCCTTTTCAAAAAGACAAATTTCTGTAACATACACCTAATTGTATTATCATAAGATGCATTTATATCATTCAAGTAGTGTTTATTTTATAAATATTAAAATAAAATAGTTTACATAAGAATAACACATAGTAGAATTAATATAGTACATTATATGTAATTTGGTCATTTATGAAGTCCCTTACAGTGAAACTATTTTTCATTTTAAGCTCTGTTATGACAGTAACAACATTTCTGCAACTCCATTTACCTTAGGAAAAAATATTAATTTTTCTGCTGCATTTGGATAACGATGAACATAGAGAATATTAAATGTTTTAAGAAATTGATGTAAGTATGAGTTAAAATGGACATTAGCCCACAATCTAATATAAAGCTATGAGACTTCTAAATATTAGTCTTTGAATCACTTAGTACAAAATATCTTTCACACAAACATTCCTTATCTAGCTTTTTATCACATCTTCGAACCTTCAGCAATCCTTATGGTTTTCTATAAAGTTGTTTTTTTGTTTTTTTTTTTTTTTAAGAGGAAGGGGTCTAGTTTTGCATTATTAATTAGGTTTGTAGAAATCAAAACAAGAAGTCACATTTGGAAACTGCTGTTTACCACTGAGTTGACAACTGCCCATTTTTTCTGTCTTGATGTGCTTTTAGATGAGTTGTCATTTATGATCAACTAATGACATCCAGTCTTTGCTGTAATTTCTCTTTCAATAAATGCATCATGTAATAAAATTCGGAAAATACAAGACCAGGTGTATCTAATTTCTAAGACAATACCAAAAAAGTCCACAATATTTAGGAGACTGTGACAAATACAAATACTGTTCATTCACTGAAATACTACTGACGAGATAAAATACATCAACCTACCTTAACAATCCCTAAAGAACTTAAGTAGTAACACCCAACTATATAATATTCTTCTAATGTACCCCCTTGTCCCATTAAAAAAAAAAAAGGTGTTAAAGCATGGAAAATATTTCAAGATCCTTTGAACTGTGTAATATGAAGATAATCATCCTAACATTATCCTCAGTGTTGCCATATGCATTCACAAAATGAAATAAATCTGGTAATGTTGAGATTCTTCTACAGATGAGAAAAAAAAGATAGTAACCTTCTATTCACAAAATTTCAACATAAACTGGCAACAACTCTGATTTTCTTAATCTGGAGTATAGTGTACCATACAAGATGAGCAATTAGCTAGAATTTGGAATATATTATTTTCTTCCCCATTAGTTTGTAGATTCAGTAATATTTCCCAAAAGTGAAGTTTTATGCTATCAGGTACAAAGGGCGATATATTGCCATAGTACAAAGGAAGTCGTTGTGGTATATTTTTAATATTGTACACATATAATCAAAAGCCAGATTTGTTCTTGTCTTGAAGGTAATCAAGCATTCAGTTAACTACTCCAGTTGCATAGCAGTCAACAACTATTAGAAATGTTGATATTCTCTTGGAAGCAGCAAGCCACAGAAAAGAATATGGCATCTTAAGAGAATCTTAAATTGTTTCCCCAAGAGAAACAAAAATATTTGGGTTTAAGTTGTGGGTTTTTTCAACTGAAGATCCATATATTTAATGATTACTCTGTCTTAGAAAACAACACTGCCTTGATCTAGCAGTTAGACAAGATCTTTGAAGTACTATGGCTAACACTCTGCATGACATTTGTTGTTCCAATGGCTGTTTCTCTGTCACTTTTTGATATTTTCACAGACATTAGCAACAACAGCAGTTTCAAGAAGTTCTTCATGCTGAGAAGCTATACTAGAATTATTTCAAATAATACGCTATTATTACGCAGACCTAAAATTGCAAACATTTTAAGCAATTAAAAACTACTTCTGCATGTACAACAGTAAGTTTGATTTCAATTAATGCTATCTTTATCACTCCAGGCAAAACTGCATTTCCGTTCAGCTTGTCAATTGTAAAGTCTTTTCTTCTAGTGCACTGCATCCCTTTCTTGATGAAATGTTCACCGTCAGAGTCATGATCCACTTTCCGACCATTTCTAACATTACATTAGTATTAATGGTGGGTAGATTTACCCTTAGATGGTGATCATTCTGCTTGTTCTGTGTTGCTTTGTATTAGACCAATAAAACCTAGATGTTGTGCCTCATGCAGCTAGAATATAACCCATGAAAAACACATGAAAGAAAATTCTCATTAGAAACCAAAAGGTAGTATCGGAGGGAAGTGAGACCTCAGATTTAATGAAAGTGTTTTCCGTCACAGTTTTGCTGTAAAACTTGCATCCACATATTCTCCAAGCTGCAAGGAAACTTTTTTTTCTCTTCTCAGTATTGTCACCATGATCTGCAACCTTGAAAATACATCAGTACCACAGCAAAATCTGCTAATGGTTGGACTTTTCCATATGTAAGCAAAAGTCTTGAGAGAAGTCTCTGGAGAAATTGGTAAGTTCTGTGCCTTGTTCCTACTGTAGTACTAACTGGACCCAAAGTCCATATGTAACAAGCAGATAGCTGCTATTCAGATAGGAATTGACTCTCACATATGTTTTCTTCCTTAAGTGCCATTTCCTCACAAAATTTAAAAACACAAAAAGAGCGTCTTGGATAATATTACTCAAAAGTTGGCACAAATCATATAGTATTGGGCAATTTTGCTTTTCTTTTTGAATGTTGAAGTTAGTTATTTTAAAATGCTAATTTATTTGCTGGCTTGATTGCTTGGATATAAAGGTGAGATTTCATCTGAAAGCTAAATTTGTTTCTTTTTTTTCCCTTGTTCATTAGGCAGTGCAAAGATAAATGACAGTCATGTAAAACAGGAGATGAGCAGTCACCTTGAAATGGCTAATGGTAGCTAGCTGGAAGCCCTCAGTATGGCAATTTCTCCATTTATGCATAAAATACTGGAGTTTAGTAGATTTTATTTTTAAAGATAAAAATGGGGAACACCGGGCTTTATTATCCTCTTGCCAGTAGTCGTCTATTATCTGAAAATCAAGCTCTCAATGAATCCGATAGTCTGATCTTGCAAATTTTATGACTTTTTTCTGCTAAAGCTGTCTGCTTTCCATATGAGCATGGGAAAAGGTCATAGTGCAAATTATCTGAATCACGCACCCTTTGTGCTTCAGTGCCAGTGAAATTATAGGGCAAACATGCTTAGATTAAGCTTTCTTTACACAAAGTTGTGTTTCCTAACCTTTTTAGCTGAGGCATTATCCTGACAGTATGGGCAATACCCTCAGGGCCATAAGTAGGAATTTTGTCTGCTTTCCTGCAGAGAGGAGAGGTGGCACAATTCTTCCTGTCATCCTCTCCCATTTTCTCCCTAAATCTAGAAAAACTGTTGCAGTAGTACATTCAAAATATGGGCACTTGATGTCTCTGAATACTGCATAAAGATCAGATAAAATGCATGTCTGGAAACAAAGCTGGTGCTGAAATGGCACAGAAGCCTCATCCTTTGTCAGCTTTCCTTAAAAAAATACTTCAGCTGCAGAAAGACCATGATTTTTCAAGACATTTTCATCTGGAATCTTGTTCCTAAGAAAGCAAGGTTCTCCAAACAGAAGAGGGAAGGAAAAAACTAGATTTTTTTTTCCTTGTCTCTTTTGTAGTTAAAAACCAAAACCCCACCAAAACAAAAATTTCAGCCCTATACTATGCAAAAAATAGACCATTGACAGAATTTCTTCACAGAACGAAGTCTGAGCCAGAGATACACTGTTAACTGTGAACTAGTAGATTTCATTGTTACTAGCTTGATAACTCCTACATAAAGAAAACTTAACCTTGTTAAGGTTAGTATCATTTCACAGTGTCGGCAACATCCTAAGCCCAAATTCAGATCAATTACCTCCACATTATGAATGTTGCTTGTGTACACTTGCACTTTTCTAAAAATGATACTTAAAGGAAAAAAAGACAACTAATTGCACCCTGTAAATCTGCCACTCAATTTTATTATTGGAGTTATTTGAGTTCTTCTCTATAAGTTCAACTTCAGAAATCTGCAGGGTGCAGTAATTACACCAAGACATGAGAAAGTCCCGCATAACAATACATTTCAGTCTAAAACCACACCTCCAGAATACTGATGAAGAGGAAAAATAAGAACGAGAAAACAAATATGCCACCATTACATACCGCTGCAGTCCCCTTGGTGGGCTATATGATACTACTTCATGAATAAAGATGGAGTAAACTACATTTGTAGCATAATAAGAAAAGGTAATTAGTGCCATCTATTCACCACAGTTAGAATTTGACTAGAACAATTTGATTACTTTTATCACATTTTAAACTTTGAGTAAGATTTTCAGCTCTGTAATCCAGTTAGTGGTAAAGTGTGGAGAATATAAGTCAGCTTCCCAATATGATTGATGAGTATGTGCTGTGCAGGAAAGGAGCTAGAAAAAAATACAGAACTCATAATATAGACACTGTCTGCTTGCTTTAAAGCAAATCTCTTCTAAATCAGTTTGAATCCTTCAGCCTGACTAAAATATAAGCTTAGTATCTTCTCTGAACAAACAGGAAATGGAAAACTATTCATAGGAAAGAGGAGCCCTTTCTTAGGTTTGAACTTAACACTGATCTTTCTGATATGCATTTATTATTTATATTTCGTTAACTCCCACATCTTGCTGAGAATTCAGCTCTAGTCATGCTGGGTGTTACACAAACACAGAGGTAATTATGGTGATAGGCTATTTCAAATTAAAATATAAGTTTGTTGACAAAAGGTTGAGTGATACACCCTGAGACAATGACAAGCATAGGGATGTAAATGCCTAGACCCAGATATTCATTACCACTGATGTCAAAGTAGCCTTAGTAAAGTGAGGCACAGAGGTTGTACCAGGGGTAGATAATATCAGTCTGCACGAACCAAAACTCCCAGCGTTACTCCTAGTCTGAGAGACTCCCTATAAGGTTATATGCTCATTTGTCGCCCTTTCTCCTGAGATCTAGAAGACAACTCCATCCAGTTCCACAACTTGATCTCAAGGAGTAATGGTAAAAAGAAGCAAGCAGACAAGCCCCTCAATCTCTTCAAAGGAGGGGTGCCATTTAACTACCTGTCCACTGCACACTTGCAGCCCACAGAAGTACCAGGAAATTACTTGTCACCATTGGCTTGTTATGATCCAGGCCCTGTGAAGAGTGGAATGTTTTGCAGAAAGAAGATTATGTCATCCTGAGCTGTGCTTATCATGTTTTCAAACTACTCTTTTTTTGTGTCCTGCAAAATCAAGGTTATTTAAGGAGTTTATTATTACGATGACGATAATGTGAGAGATTTTTATTGTCCCATTCTAAGAAAAAAGATTTTTCTATTGATGAAAATGTGGAAGCTTTTCCTAGATGATGAGATAGCTAGTTATATTGCATCCTGTTATGAATAATCACACTGTTTTCTGATATGATTTTTTTGATAAACATTCATGAGGTGTGTAGTTTTGCTAAGATGATATAGCTTTATGCGCCAGAATACAAATTATATTTCTTTATAAAATATTTAAAATGCCAGGGGATTACTCTTTTTATATTTAATTTCCACCCACGGTGTTTTGCGGACTTCTTTATAACAAGATTTTTCTTCTTTTTTGTAAATGTTGTGGAATATGAGGACTTATATTTCTACTGTCATTTTCCCTGGTGTTCTGCAATTTTTCTTTCCAAAAGATAAAACTATAAAAAAAAAACCAAACAAAAAAAAACAAAAAAACAAACCAGCAAGGACAGGGAATTGTCTAGGGTTGCAATCTAGGAAGTGAAATGAGAGGATTTAAATCAAATCCTTATTTGGATCAAAACATTGCCATAACAATGCTCTAAACCTGCAGTTTCAGGTTTACATGTCTCTAGCTGCAGGGAACCTTATTTCCATGACAGGTGTTTTGGTCCATCATGTTGTCTGTAGCACTGGGTGTTCAATGCACATTCTTCCAGTGGTTTGATTCTTTTGGAACACCCAATATATACATATCTATTTAAATAAGTACCGTATTTATTAGTGTTATTTTCCATTTAAGGATTTCAATGCAATTTTCAAGACAAAGAAAAATTACTACTCCTCTGAACAGGCGACATTTCCTTTTTGAATATTTCCTTTTTGAAAAAGAAAAA
Source organism: Charadrius vociferus (assembly GCF_000708025.1). Classification (NCBI taxonomy): domain Eukaryota; kingdom Metazoa; phylum Chordata; class Aves; order Charadriiformes; family Charadriidae; genus Charadrius; species Charadrius vociferus. Next base: position 639,034 of record NW_009649293.1, on the reverse strand, counting down.
ATGAAGCCCTGAATAATTTAATTGACAGGCCTAGAATTCCAGAGGATATATGAAATTTTCCTAGTAATAAAATGAAAGCTCAAAACTCCAGCCTTTAACCTAAATACCTTAGATACATTTATGGCTTTTCATTACATTTGAGCATTTCATAATGCTTAATGATTTTATCACATAGTTCCTCTGCAAGGTTAGCAGTATCCTTGTAAATCCTTGATTTACAGATTAAAAAATGACACATGTGATTTAGTGGAAATATAGGCACCTGAGCTCAAAATTAGATCTTCAAAACTGTTGCACTTTTGTCTCTTATCTCTGGAGGCATCTGATAACAATCAGTCACTTTGGCCCTGATCTTGATTACTTTCTTCTATTAAAAAATAATTATTTTCAACAGGAGAGAATGCAAAGACAGATGTCTGATAGCACTTTCTGGAGAGAGGAATAGACTAACAGGAAAGCTATTCAGCCAAAAGTGGAATTCTCTCTTTCTGGCTTGAAACATATTTCACAGTAGAAGATTCTGGGTGTGGGGGATAGTAGCATTAGACTGCTTAAGGAGGGCATCTGAGGTCTGAAGACGCAGGTTTTAAAACAGTTCCTTTGTCTATGTATCTCTGTGGTCAGATTACCTGTAGATATATTTTTCCCTCAGTCGAGTATACTGGTTCTCTGCAACTCTCCCGTGAGAGTTTTGAAAAAGATTCAAGGGGACATACAGCCAAAAGTTAGGTGTACAACTGCAGGACAAAATTACAGAAGTACTTTTATAAATAAAGAGATATATCCAAAACTGAATTATTCCTGTGGCAGGAAACTTAATCAATTTAATTAACTTCAAGACTTACAAACTGGTTGGCTGAAATACAAGACAGTTCTTGTTTTCTTCTGAAAAACTGTAGTTGCCAGTGAGTACAGGATGGAAACTACTACTAACTCTTTCTGTGACCTCAGACAGATCATATTAGCCCACAGCCTTTTTTTCTTTCAATTAATCAGATTTTCCACTTCACTCAAACATTAATATATATAAAAAAAAAAAAAAAAGAGCAGCCTTTAATGCTGAATTAGTGTTTCAAATACTCCCAAGCATTGTTCTAATAGTTTTAAGGTATAGTTACTGCAAAAGATGAGAAAATGTTAATTAGCATAATGTAAGTCAACAGAGCATGTGGTATGGCAGGGAAAAGATTATAAATGAGTAGTAATGCAAATGCGTCTCCACATGGAACAAACCCCAGCAGGCAGCATTACCCCATTCCTTGTCAGACTGGGCCATAGGGCTGCAGAGGGAACCAGCACCATAACAGATCATGCGACAACACGTTGTGCCCATGCTAACCAGTGCAGTTGACTGCAGCTGGATTAACTAGGTAAACCAAGCGAGATCTGTGTGTGTTACAGATTACATTTTATGATTTTGTGTGGGAAGTGAAATGATGTTACCTCCCTTTGCATCTTCACTGGGGTCAGTCTGGAATTGCTATATTCCTTTGGGCTCTCCACGTACCTCAAATAACAATGACAATGAGGGACTGTATGGAGTATAGTCACAAAAATTATCTGAGGGGTAGAAACACTTCTTATAGTCAGAGACTTCAAAATGCCAGTCTTCCAATCTTCTCACTCATTTTTTTTTTTTCCTTTAGCAACAAACAACAACAAATTTAAAAATTATTTGCTGTTGAGTGAATAAATACCTTTGCAGGCAGAAATAAAAATATTTTTTAGCAGATAAGGATGAGTTACATAGCAGAATGCAATATAGTAGGCAAGCAGAATGATACATTACTGGGGACATGCCCAGATTAGTTAGGTCTGTGGAGAAAAGACTGGCTTGGGCAGATTCCCTCACTGCCCCAGCTACATGGCACTGGTGTGTATTCACACATCTCTGAGTTATGTGGATGTATGCTAATGCAGAGCAGCACAAACAGGCAGCAGTTTGAACTGAAAATTGCAGGATAGAAAATACAGCGTATCTGCCGAGGAGAAAAGCATTCTACTATTACTTTTTTCGTTAATCAGCTGATTCACTAGGATACACGTCTCAGCCTTCCTTTTGATAAGCAGATGTAAGTAAAATGCATTCTATGAAATCTACTTGAACAAGTTACCAAGAAAAGGTGGTGGACATTAGATTTCCTGAGCTTTTCAAATGCAGACTAGCTTCTTTCTCAAAGATACAATTAGTCAGACATATGTTCTCAGGAGTAGCTACAATGCAACTGGACAGTTTATTTTAAGCTGGAAATTGAGATAGGTGGATTACCAAATGGCTTCAATTAAAACATATGACTTTATGAAGTTACCTTGAGAACCATGAGAGCCTCAAGCTGTATTGCAAACTTGATAAGTAGAAAAACAGCCTCTGCACCTCGTTCTGTTCAACACACCTGAGCAATGTGCATGTCTTCTTGTCACTGTTGCCTGTATTACAGATGCATTAACATTATTTTATGTACAAGGCATTTCCCCACACCTTGTTTGGGCAACATATATGAACAAGGTTGCTATATGTTGCTATATATGTTTTTAGCTACTGGAAGTCAGATTGAAAGAAAAGGAAAATGTTACAGTAGCTCTTGAGAAACAGAATGGTCATATGTTTTGTAAGAAGACACTTCAGAAATATAGAAGAAATAATGAGAAAAAGTGAGGACACACCAATGCAGGAAAAGAAAGGCATGATTGAGGCTAAAGCTGTCTAGCATGAACACAGACAAAAAGGAAAGCAACCAATATGAGAGATAAGAAAATCCTCTTGCTTATTTTCTGGAAGCACTGAGACAACTTTAAGGATATATGAAAGATGGGAAGGGATACGTACTTAGAAAACTCCAGAACAAAAGCAGAAGAAAAGATATGTTTAAGGTAAGCAGTACAATTAATAATTATTACAGTCCTTTCTCCTCTTACTAAGATTTTCATCTGTATCCAATATTGTGTAAAGTGTCATCCAGAAGTGTATGTAAACTATCATGTTGGAGTTTTTAATCAGAAAAGTTTGGTATTATATTTCTAGTTCCTGTATCATTTTCTATCATCACTAATACCTTTTCTCTGTTAAGAAACAATGTTTCTGGTCATTAATCCTCAGAAATATGTGCTTATTTCCTTCAGAAATGAATATTATTAATCTTTGTCCATTGTTTCAGATCTTCATGTCCCTGTCATCACTGTGTACAGGAAATGTGTGCTATGTAGCAAAAGGTGCAAACTTTAATTAACATTCTTTCATCTCCACCACTGGGTTTAATATGTTTAGATTATTAATAAAAATAGGGAATTGCTGTAACTCATCCTGGGTTGCACAAAACCACTCTTTCTAGGAAGCTGCGCCTAAGCCACAATGCTTTAGGCTGGAACAAACAATATCATTGCAGATCAAAAGGCTTGAACTTGCCCTTGGGATTTATACAGACTACTTATTTAGTGCAGATTGAGGTCATATGTGTGATTGCATATTCATTGGCACAGAAAAAATCCTTGCATGCTGCACATTCTTTCTTGTTCTTTTACAGACTCACAGAATGGCTGAGGTTGGAAGGGACCTCTGGAGGTCTTCTGGTCCACTGCTTAAGGGAGAGGTTCAAAAAAAGCTTTTTGTAAAAGCATGAAGTAGAAAGGCTTCTGCAAGATCTAATCAATAGAAGTAAGCTATGTTTTGCAGAGAAAAAGCGTAAATGAGAACCAGATGGCTTTCATACATGGGGTACAGACCTCCCTTAAGAACCAGTAGGCCTGCAGCCAGTGTGAAACAGATAAAAGAAGAGCAATGGCACTGATTTTGGGGCAGATGCTGTATTTGATGCAAACAGTAATGGATAAACAAATCAATTTTAACAAGATGCAACTTTAAAAGCTTACCAAATGTTTCTGCCACACCACTGAGACCCTCAACCTATATTTTACAAAGACACCCATATTGTAACCTGACTTCTAACAGAATAACAAGGTAGGTCAAGGTTGTTGCTGAGGTGGGAGTTTCTCCCACAGCCTCTCTCCATCAAAAGCACAAGGATCTGTCTCTGTAAACATTCCAGACACAAACCTTCACCATACAGACTGAGATGAGATCACCTGGGTCCATTGATTAAAGCAGAAAGATCAGACACTGACTTTTTACACTCCCTTCATACTAAGTTTGAGTATTCAGTGCATTGGTTTAAATACTTTGTGCCATTATACACAAATTGTCCTAAGAGAATCCTATTAAGGACTCAAATGTTACTTATATTGTGTGTGTAAATGTGGATGATGCTACTGGCTTAGGCAATGATGTATTTCGTCTGCTATCCAATTTCTGGGAGAGGCCTATGGCAGACAGCAAGGGAAGAGCAAAAGCCCAGGGCAAGCAAATGGTGGCATTTTTCCTCCAGTGAGCAGTAACTTGTGAGTGTTGCATTTCATGAGCCAGGAGTGCTAGAACTGTCCTCATCACCCTGACCCTTCATCTCTGCCGCAAGGCAAGAACATGATCCTACTTTGTATTTAGCAAAATAAACTGTAAGAGTTTGAAGTATTCCACACATATCATTACAGGAAAAAAAATGTTGGTGTTATTGTTAATGCAAATTTGGATATGGGAATAAAATTAGATTGGTGTCTAATATGTCTGAAGTAGAGGCAATAATACCACAGAAATGAAAAGTTATGTTTTTTTCTATTTCATAATTCTTCTTTCCATGCCACATTAAAAAAAAAAATAATTAAGTAACAGTATCTCCTAGATATTTTAGAACAGTTAAAACTTCCTTTTCTTCACAATTTTAAAAAACCCCAACACGGGGATAGAAGTGATTAATATGACCGGTTACAGATGTCTCAAGCTATAAAGACAGAGTTACAGATGAAAGATAGGGAGAAAAATTAAGACTCTGCTCTAAAAATCGAATATGCCATTACCAAAACAGTCTGCAGACATGAGGAGTATTAGTGTCTAAATGGCCCAAAAGCTAGAAATAAAGCTGGCCTTCACTTTTACTCATTTCCTTCATATTTATTTTTTGCTTATACTTCTGTGTAATTGTGGAATAGGAGCTATAAATGATGCTACATGTAATGTTTGAATAAAGAAAAGCTATGGTCTTCCATGCTATTAAATAACCAAACGCAGCAACAACAACAAACCCTACAGCACACTCACCTATATTCATAGATGGAACTAGGATTTCAGTTTTCTTTTTTTTTTTTTTTTCCTGTGAACAGTCATGTTTAAACTACTACTCAGCATAGATAAATCAGCTCAGTGGAACTTTCTAGAAATAGGTCTTTCCTGGCAGCTATTTCATCTCATCTCATTTCATCTTTATCAACATTAATGTTGCATATCTGGGAGAAAAAAAAACACAAAACAAAACCCTATGTTTTTCAAGATTAGTGATGATGGTGCATATACAGTTCTGGATTCATGAGAAATTGAATGCAAACTTGCAAGTTTTGTAGATTTCCTAAATATATTCCATTAGTCCAATAGGAAAACACATGATCTTATTTTGTTTCATACTCTCAGAAGTTATTTGACTATGTGAACTCAAATAAAATCTACATTCATTTTCATCCGGACATGTGTCACATGACTGTGAAAGTTGTGAAGATGTGAAACAAGATTAATGATCCTGGTAATTAATATTTAGATTTCAGGGCAGTAATTCTCAGTAATATCTCTAAAATACTTTCAATTGAATCTGCTGTAGCGGAGATTCTTTCTAGAAAAAGAAATAGTGGCTTTCTGGGGTTTCATATAACAATCTGGGGGTGGATCTACTTTCCTTTTTTGTTTTATTTTGTATGTGTGACAAACACTAAATTCACCAGTCTCAGGCAATACAACTATTTTTTCTTTATAGTTTCTGGTTTAGTTTGAATTGGGTTTTTTTGGTATTGACACAGCATCTTACTTTAATATTAAGGAAACAACCCTAGTGACATGTAAGTCTGTAGTCTGTACTGAGAATACATTAAAAATCAGCAACTGGGAAATTAACACTCCCTAACTGAGGTAGAAAGAAATACCCATCATCTCACTTTGCACAGATCTCTAAAAATAGTGTGCCATATTACTATATCAGCGTACTGTTTCTGGTAACAGATCCCATATTTAAATAAATAAATAAATAAATACACAAGAACAGATACACACCAAAAGTCCCAGCAATTTAATACCATCTCATTTTGGTACTGGTTATTTCAGCTAATCATTTCCTTTCAAAAATACTTCCTATTTCTCCATTTTTTCATTCAAAAGTATTCAATTAAGCAAATACTCGACTCAGGCAATACCTTGTCTATTTAAAATGAAGGATCTTAAAATATTATCACAAAAATAGCAACACTACAACCTTTTTCAAACCTTTAAATTTAAAATAATTTTTTTAGATGACTGCTGCTAATGACCTCTAAGAAAAACAAACCTTATATACCATTCAGTTCATCTAGCTGAAAGTGGCCTGAAAATGTCATTGATTTAACCAATATAGAACCAATTTATCTTAAATATACACAAAAAGCATAATAAATTGATATTATTTTTTATCCAGAATAGTTAATTACATTTTCTTTTCATTTTTCACGTATGAGCTGTGATTGTCATAAGTTTGTAGAAAATATAGTTCTCTGTTGTATTTCCAAGGACAAATTACTGCCTTTATTTCTTTGCTTCTCAAAAAAGCATTGACTTCCTATTTATTGCCTTTATGTTTGTTAGACAGAGAGCATCAATAATAAGAACATTACTTTTTAGAATAAATATACAAGAATATATTTATGGTGTGATAATAGACATTTAAGAAGATGAATGTGTTGGAATTGCAAATTAAAATCACAAAAATGTGACCAAAACTTTCTCATCTCTTACCATTCCCGCATCCTAGGTACCAGCTACCTCCGGTAAAGATTGGTGTTGTGTAATACAACATAGACATCTTTAATTACACAGGAAAATTAAATAAAAATAAATCCTCAAAGGAAAGCTCCAGTGTAATCCAAGAGATAATCTAATTACAAAGGAAAGTAAGTTATTAAAAGTGAAGTATTTTGATAATAAAGAATCATTAAGAAGCAAGCAGATAAACATAGCTCTCATCTCTTTGAGGAAGCAGAATTTTTTTTGATGGAAACAACAGAATAAGCCTGTCTTTGTTTGTGTAAAAGAGAAGGCTGAAAATAGGTAACTAGATACAGGAACAGAATAGTTTTGGCTTATTGACATTTCATCCTAATTATTATTTGTTTTCTTCCTTTAAACTACAAAAAGTGTGAAGAATTTGCATGCAAAAATATTTGCTAGTCTTGCTCCACCACTGCCTAACAGATGATTCTTGCACATTTTTTTCTGCACTTAGTGGAGAAACAGATGGTCATTTGAAGCCAGAGGAACTGAGTTAATTTTCACACCTGCTTCGTAAAAGTTCATCCCTCCTATTACTGCCATATAGCATATAGATTTAATTCCAAAGAAAACACTGTGTCCTAGAAGAGTGCTGGATGAGAAAGGGGGAAAAAAAGAATCCAAATCCAGGTTTCACGTTGTCCTGAGATTGAACTTTATTCCTATACTGGGATTCTGTCAACCAGATCCCATCCTTATCTTAGGTAGAATCAGATTGACTTTGGGCCAGATTAGTACATTCATCACTTCAAATAATTCATTTACCTTACAGTACTGCTCAAAGTTACAAGTCCAATGTTTGGTTGCATCTTTAGAACTCATTTTCTGTACATTGCTTTAGGTTTCTGTAACTAATAAGATTATTTATCAGAAATCTGCTGTTAATGATTTACGTTGACAATATAAATCTAACAGTTTCCTTTCAGGTCTACTTTGTAGCTACAGTGAAGGCTCCACACCTCATACTGGTTTGAATTAAACATGTAGTAGTAGCTTCAAATGTGAATTCTCTAACTTTTGAGAGTCCCCAATCTGATGTTACTTAAACATGGGACTTAATATTTCCTCATCAATTATTTGTGCACACATAGATTTAGATCAAGCACTAGAGTCCAGATCTTCCGGGAGATGAACATAAGAGTCATCAGTATACCTTTTACTAACACACCTGAAGGACTTAATTCTGTAAATGATATGACCCATACTATTATACCAATGCAACTCTACTAGCAGCATTTCCTGTTGCTGTTTTCAAATGGTTATTAATAGAACAATTGGACAGCTGCACAACTGCTAGGTCTATAAAACAACAAGAAAGGAAACAAAAATACTTCCCAGGCTTTGCACTCTTTTAACAACATATACTAACTATAACTCACATTTTACTGTTTTAATAAAATAATTGACACCTCTGGCTATTAGATTTTCTCCAAAAAGCTGATTGGCATTAGCTTGGCTTTGGAAGCCTGGTAGACACGCTTCTTATTACAAGGTGCAGGCACAGAGACAAAAAAATTAGGAAACCTGTGGCTATGTTTCCATTTTCAGAGATTTCTTAGATTAAAAAAGCATGCTTTTGTATCATTCCTGTTCTGTCTAGTGCCCTGTTCTCATCACTGATTTGCTGCAAGACTCTGGGAAGAGTGTTATACCCTACTGTGTTTTAATTTATCCATGTCTTGACATTAATGATTTTTTAATGTGGACTTTCCTTTGTACATCCTATTTCGACAGCTATTATGGCCAGCACTAGGTTTACAGTTAGGAAGTGACTGTTCCTTTGCTGTAATGGCTACAAATGTGCTAGAAATCCCTTCCCATCTTGTATTCCCACACAGTAAATAAAGCTTTTATGTATAGACTAGACTAGATACTGGAACCAAAATCTTTTACTTTCCTAGATAACTCTTTCCTTCCTAACAACTGCATAATGCCTTGCTAATCTGTTTTGCAACTGTTTCCATGAGGATGCTTTTTACTAGATTTCTATGACATAAGTGCATAAAACCAGCAAGCATCTGGGTAGCATAATGCATATTTCATATGAATTTTGAGCTGTTTGAGAAATTAATATTTATAAAGATCATTGGATTAAATGTTCCACGTGAAAACTGAAATGTTAAAAATGTTGCTGATTTTCAACTTTCATCAAATGAATAGATGTGAGGAGAATTAAAAAAAAAAAAAAAAAGCTATTTGATTCACAAAATGTTGATCCCAATACTGTTTTACAGGTTAATCACGTTCAGAAAATATGGACCAGGGAGCCTCCCTCAAAGTCTAAAAGGGGGGAAAAAATGAATACAGTTTGAAAACCAAAGTGTGGTTTCTTTGCATTTACTGACGTATTTCTACTTCAAGAAAGAGCATTTAAAAGCAATTGAGTCAGGTCAAAAAAAAAAAATAATCCAAAACCAAAATGAAACAAACAACCAAAAACCAACAAAAAAACACCCAAAGCAAAATCCCAAGAACAGGAACAAACATTATAAGGAAAAAAAAAAACCCACAGAAATCAATGAAGAGTCACTGAAGCCAAATTTGACTCAGAAAACATGAAAATGTAAGTTTCTGGTCAAGCATCATAGTGTTTCCAAGACAAAATCTTCTCTGATGTTCTTGTGTCTAACTTCACTGTCAGACATCCAACTATGCCTCTGAGCTTCTCAGTCTTTTTTTGCTGTAAATAACAACGAAATTAATCAAATGATTGACAAAGGACTCAGTACCTGGACACCTAGCCTCTTGCCTTTTTCATGCTAAACAGAATAGAAAAATCTCATAATCCTGAAAATTTCCCTTTTTCTGGGGGTATAGTAGTTTCTTGGTTTTGTCATATTTTTTTTCCCCCTTCTGTAGACCTGTATTTGTTTGAAATCCTTCTCTTTTCTTCTCTGATGAGAGCCCTTTATTATCACCATGCAGATGTCCTAAATCATATTTTTCCTCCCTGGAAGCAATTTTGTGTCAGTACCTGTCATGGTTTAGGCCAAATTAGCTACTGGGGACTTTGAGGGACCCCAGATGGGACCAACAGATGCTCTCCTCTACCTCTCTTCAAAGAGAGGGGCAGAGGAGGAAAAAGAGACGTACGAGTTTAGAAGGAACTGAACTACTTTAATGAAATATTAATAATAAAATAAAAAAGAAATAATGAAATATATACAAAATCGTATCAAGCTCCCGAGATGACAATCACAACACCGGCTGGCACGGGAACTGGATTCTGGATCTGCATTCAGGATCGGGATCGCAGGCAGACAAACAGAGTCCTCCTCAGACTTCGGCCAATGAAGGAAGAGCCCTGACCCTTTGATCCCTCAGCTTTTATACTGAGCATGAGGCAGATGGGATGGAATACCCTGTTGGTCAGTTTTGGGTCACCTGTCCTGTCCGCTCCTCCCTGCAGGTGGGACCCCACTGTGCTTTTCCGCTTCCGACCCTCCAATGGGGCAAATAACAAAGTTGGTTGGCCTTGGCTGTTATAGCAATACTGTTTTACAGGTTAATCACGTTCAGAAAATATGGACCAGGGAGCCTCCCTCAAAGTCTAAAAGGGGGGAAAAAATGAATACAGTTTGAAAACCAAAGTGTGGTTTCTTTGCATTTACTGACGTATTTCTACTTCAAGAAAGAGCATTTAAAAGCAATTGAGTCAGGTCAAAAAAAAAAAATAATCCAAAACCAAAATGAAACAAACAACCAAAAACCAACAAAAAAACACCCAAAGCAAAATCCCAAGAACAGGAACAAACATTATAAGGAAAAAAAAAAACCCACAGAAATCAATGAAGAGTCACTGAAGCCAAATTTGACTCAGAAAACATGAAAATGTAAGTTTCTGGTCAAGCATCATAGTGTTTCCAAGACAAAATCTTCTCTGATGTTCTTGTGTCTAACTTCACTGTCAGACATCCAACTATGCCTCTGAGCTTCTCAGTCTTTTTTTGCTGTAAATAACAACGAAATTAATCAAATGATTGACAAAGGACTCAGTACCTGGACACCTAGCCTCTTGCCTTTTTCATGCTAAACAGAATAGAAAAATCTCATAATCCTGAAAATTTCCCTTTTTCTGGGGGTATAGTAGTTTCTTGGTTTTGTCATATTTTTTTTCCCCCTTCTGTAGACCTGTATTTGTTTGAAATCCTTCTCTTTTCTTCTCTGATGAGAGCCCTTTATTATCACCATGCAGATGTCCTAAATCATATTTTTCCTCCCTGGAAGCAATTTTGTGTCAGTACCTGTCATGGTTTAGGCCAAATTAGCTACTGGGGACTTTGAGGGACCCCAGATGGGACCAACAGATGCTCTCCTCTACCTCTCTTCAAAGAGAGGGGCAGAGGAGGAAAAAGAGACGTACGAGTTTAGAAGGAACTGAACTACTTTAATGAAATATTAATAATAAAATAAAAAAGAAATAATGAAATATATACAAAATCGTATCAAGCTCCCGAGATGACAATCACAACACCGGCTGGCACGGGAACTGGATTCTGGATCTGCATTCAGGATCGGGATCGCAGGCAGACAAACAGAGTCCTCCTCAGACTTCGGCCAATGAAGGAAGAGCCCTGACCCTTTGATCCCTCAGCTTTTATACTGAGCATGAGGCAGATGGGATGGAATACCCTGTTGGTCAGTTTTGGGTCACCTGTCCTGTCCGCTCCTCCCTGCAGGTGGGACCCCACTGTGCTTTTCCGCTTCCGACCCTCCAATGGGGCAAATAACAAAGTTGGTTGGCCTTGGCTGTTATAGCAATAAGTATAAGCAGGAGCCTCTCTGCATACCATGCCTGGGCATCAACTATAAACATAAGTCTTATCACCCTGAGAGAGTGAACATTGTCTGCACAATATGCTGTTAATTTCAGTTGTTAGAGAGGCCCAGCTAAGAAGTGAAGTTACTGACCAAAATTGGTTCTGTTTTACCTCAAACCAGGACAGTACCTATCCCAGAGTCTTAGAAAAATTGGGCATTATATCGCCAATATATACAGTTATTCACATTCGTTCTAGAAAACTCACAATTCTCTACTTATTGCCAGAAACTTTTCCACAAATTTCCCAGAAAGTCAGTTACATTTACAGAATATATCTATTTCTGACTCAAACTGGGGTCCGTGATTTGCAGCAATAGAGTATATTTTTCAGAAATGCCGTCTATGTGAGAAATGTTGCTATCCACATTGCCATAACATAACAAAAGGAGCTAGGTGCCCTCTTCAACCTATCCAAAATGTATAACGACCTTCTCTGTGTACACCATAGGTTTCTTGACCTGAATGGCAGAACTTCAATACTTTACGACTCCCAGTCTGCAGGGACTGCATAAGACTGGGGCACCAGAGGTAGGAGTTTCTGCTGAGAACTGCACAGCAGTGAAACTGTACCCTCTGCTTGCCTGCTAGTATAACACATTTAGATGCAAGTAATTAATAAATAGCAGTAAAGATGACAAAAAATTATAAATGGTTATGGTAATTAAAAAAAATTAAAAAGACATAATTAAATTATCTCACAATCTAGAAATTTGTATGATGAAATTTCTGAAGTGGGAACATTTGAATTAGTCTCATTATAACCCAAATACATCGTTTCAGAGTTTCAAAGTATTGCTGCACTCAGCTCAGCTATTTCAAAATTCATCACACTGAAAATGAAACAATAAAACCAGTGAAGTCTTGACAAATCTAATTAAGGTAAATGCATAGTCCATGTTGCAAAGGGAGAGATAAGGATACATTTCTTTCTTATTATAGTTACCATACGCTTTCAATACCGGTGTATATATATACAACAGAAAAGGTCTTTAAAGGATCAAGAGTTCATCTGACCATCCGAACATTTTGAGATGTTGCTTTCTAAAAACAGATGAGTAACTGTTGGTATAGAAGCAAATACACAAACAAAACCCCACTCTGCACTGTTTACCTACTTAAAGCCAGGTACAAGAGCTAAGCTGGCTAACCCGAAAACAGGGTAACGTGAGGACGGTGGTGGGATACGGACAATCTGACTGATGTAGAATTCTTACTCTCAAGCAGCCACTTTCAGACACCTGCAGTGTATGACAATTTCAGTCATCTGATCTCCAGGTTCTAATTAAAAAAAAGAAACTTTGTATAATAAAAAATGAACAAATATGTGTTTTCCCACCACAGAAGGTCTTAGCTGTACTTAAAAAAAAAAAAAATCATTTTGGATTTTTGATGTAGCACCTCCTTTAGAAAATTTCAGGCCACAAAAAAAAGGATGCCAGTGAGGTACTTAATTACACTTACTCAGGTAATTGTCTAGCACAAGAACAGTAGTTGGTATAAACTGGATTAAAGCCATCTGTCTGGAAATTCTCTTCTTAATCCTGACTTTCATTGCAAGAGTAGTCAGAATAACCTTGCTGAATAAAACTGGCTGTCAGGTATCATTACAGACATAATCTTACACAATGAATTTATTTTTTTGAGTTTTTTTCTGTTCTGTTTTCAGACAATTAAATCTATGATTTGGGGGAAAAAAAAAAAAAAGCAAATGAAACAAACCCAACTTTTAGGCCTGTCTGAAAATAAAGGAGCTATAATTTTCCAGAGTTACAGAAGTATTTGCCTCCAATTCTTGAAGGAGGAAAAAGGCAAAGGCTACATCATTTGTCATACATTAAAGAATGTAGAAAAATGCTGTAAAGAATTCTTTTAAATTATGGTTCTTTATAACACAGGTTGCCATGAAAGATATTCATTCAGCAGCAAAGATCCAAGCCAGATATGGCACCTGTAAAAAAAAAGCATCAATTACATACTGAGCAAAATAAATAATGCCACCTAATTTCATTTCAAGGGCTGTATTGGGATCTAAAAGACAATTAAGAGACAATCATTTTAAATAGATAGTCTTCATCCTCTTTAATGTCTTTCTGAACTAACATTTTTCCATAAGTTATTTATCTCTAGATAAAAACTCTAATAAATACTTGATTTGTACTAATAATATAACAGAAGGACCTTAATTGGAAAAAAATTATAAAACCTAGAGGTCTAAACAAAAATGAAGCTTATTGTGGTACCTATGGTATTGCCTGCTTCTGGTGCTTGTATTTAGAGGAAGTAAGGATCACATGTTAAGTTAATGGAGAGATAAAAAACAATTATACTGCACAAAGGTGGGGATCTCTGGGTGAAGTTACATAAAGCCTTCTCTGAGGTGGATTTGTAAATACAAAGCATAAAAATTAAATACTACAAAATGGTTGCTTCCAGTCCAACATTTGCGTGTTTCTTGAAGGCAACAGAAAAATTTCAGGAAGAAGGAAAGCAGCAAAACTGAACTGAGTGGGGACATTTTGTGTACGTTGTAATCATGAAGCTCAAGAAGTAACACTCAAAGCTATGCTAAATGTACTCTGGAAGCTGTTCACCACTCCTAAACTCTGTGATTTGCCAACAATATTCCCAGTTAGCCTATGATGCAGCCAACAAATGATAAAACTAAGGCTATGAACTCTTATAATGAAGTAGAAATTTTTCCCCATGGAAATGAAAGAAGAAATTATACAGAAGCAGTACATTAAAATAGTCTTATGGATAGCCTCTCTTTAGTACTCCTAATAAAAGTTTTCAGCCAGTGGAAGATTTTGATCATCACAGAAAATCACAGTGACACTCAAGAAATTATTTCCACATCATCTGGAAAACTCTTGGTCTAATCACTGTGCTCTGTCCTTTACTTTGGTCATCATTCCCAGTCTTCATGCTTTCAAGGACCATTATCTCACATTAAGCCTCCTATATTAAAGACTGATTTTGGCAACATTTGTGTTAGACTAATTCTTTGTCCATGTTTACCACTAAGTGGTAAACCTAAGGTAAATCTAAGTGTTTGCAAATGTAAGAAAGAAAACGTTTCCAGGGGTATCAAGAGCAGGTGAAGTTCAACACTGCATCTATATCTGGCTTCAAGCCTTCTTTTCACAGCAGCTGGATCAGAAGCTACATATTCACAGTTAAATGTCCAAATCTGAATGGTTTGCATACTGCCAAACTGACTCATTTCCTATAATGTCTGCTCCTGTGTGTGGTAAGGTGAGGTTTGTGTTCCGGTGCATCCATTTCCACTCAAGTACTTTCACCTTTGAATACTTTATTTTATTTTATTTTATAGCAGGCTAAGAGAGAGGCAAGGAATCTATGATCTCCAGTTCCACTGAGTGGTTGTGCTCACAACAGAAAACTCTGTCATATATTTTTAGCGTTCAGAACAATAAAATAGGTATATATTTTAGCTGCAGATCTTGCACAGGAAAACTAGGCTTATTTTTAAAACTAGCACGTGTTCTGTCTGTAGTTGAACAGAGGAATTTGGAAATGATGTTATAGTGTGCATGTTTAACTCATCGATACATTGAGCATTTTGCCTAATTTTTTGTTTCTGCGATCATGTGTTCTGCAGATTGAAAAAAAAACCAAATGAGTTGGACTACTATTATTATTACTTTTACAATGTATGTCAGCAGGACATACTTTCATTAATTCAAATTAAGGTATGTCTATTGCAAAATAACTACAGATGATTTGCAGTGTTTAGAGAAAAAAAAAAACAAACTACAAAACTGGATAGCACCCCTACAAGTGACATCATTCTAAATATTTTTCAATGTTTTTACTTGGAAGATGATTTGGTTTAAATCTTAGGTTTACTTCAGTGTTAAGGCTTGTTTTTTTCCCAGCATTAACATGTCTCATCTCAAAAACATGACTTCATTAAACATGCCATGTAACACAAATCAACATGGAAAGCATTTTTATATTAAACATATTTATCCATGTAATTACCTAATACCACTACACTAGTAAATCACTGCGCTAGTAAATAATGAAAAAAAAACACAAATCAATAAATAAAAAGCAGATACTGAGGTGACTTTAGTGTAATTGAAAATTTCACAGAGATAACTATGCTAACACTAAAATTAAGTGTGGAACAGGTCAAAATTATAATATTATTACAATTTCAAGGAGAATTTTGCATTCCATTCTACCCTGAAAAAATCTAACAGTTTAACTTTATCTATTTTGGATACAAAACCCCCAACATTGTGGGAGCTGTTTGTTGTTGATTTTTGTTTGATTATTAGTATTTCCTTTCCTAAAATATGAAACTTGGAAAAATAAGAGAATGGAAAAAAAAAATTAGGAATCTTGCACATTTTTTTGTATGCACAGTAAAATTCATAAACCTAGATTCTGGCTGGTGGTGGGACGGAAGGTGTTGGGTTTTGGTTTGACTTTTTTTTTTTTACTTATTGCAGCAAATGTAGAGTTGTTACTGTGAATCTTAAAAACTTTAACAGCTGTTGAGAATCATATCTTTTCTCAAACAAGGCAAGAAACATATTGTACATAGCTAATACTATACAGAGCAATTACTGCCCAGAATCTAATCCAAAATTTATTTACTCCTCAAAAGGAGTTTAGCTTTTATTCAAATTTGTTTCAAAGTTGCCAGCAATCTTGGAAATTGCTTAACAAACCTTATGGTCAGAACTTTTGTGATAACTGACATACGGTTGGATGGACATTCATTCTGAATTATATGTGTATGTGCTTCAAATAAATGTGTTAAAGAGAACATTTTGCCTTCTTTTCAAGCAGATTTTCATAGGACTCTCTTTGCTTCAGTTGGGCTCCTAAAAGGCAGCTGAGTAAAGACCACAACTCCACCTTTTTATCCACGTAACATTAAGAAGGGAGTGGTACACAAAGATGCAGAATATCATTTGTTCCTTGCATTTCCCAGCCATGGCTCTGTCCTGGCTACCCAGTCCTGCAGAACTTGGGAACAGCCAACCGCATACAACAAAGGTCCCTGAGAACTAGCACCAGGAGGAAGACCACCAAAATCATGTTATGATTTGCTTAAAATGCTTACAGTCAACAAGACAGTCTTCTAAAATTTTCACTGACTTTTCCAAAGTTCTGTCCTCAATTGTTTACTATATTTTAAACTAACATATATATATATAAAAAACCCCACAAAACTTTTAAGTATTTTTTTCCCTAGCATTACTTCCGTGTCTCACTGTTGACCAAATCTTGCACATAGAACAAATAGTTAAATATATAAACTCAGAGCTCAGAGAAGTGTATTTGTTTAACTGCTTCATTCTTTATTGTGTTTATTTCAATGGTTTCCATGAATTATTCAGTATGTTTTAGGGTAGCCTAGAGAAAATGTTTTCTTTCAAGATGCTTATTTCTCAGACATTCTTTTAAGTGAGTTAGATGGCAACAAAGTTTTAGAAACTATATCTATAAATATGGAATGATTATTTTTTTTCAAACTAACTCATTCAAAAGTAAGCAATACCGTATTAATACGGAAAGACAATCAGAACTCTTGACCCAAACTCTTTCTTTTTTTAATTGTCTCAGCAGAATTCACTTCATTCAAAGATTATTTTCATGTCTAAAACCAATTTCTACTGAGAGACTGAGGGAACTCTGATGATGAGTACAATACAGCACAATTGCTTCAATTTATGCCAAGCATTATATTGGCCAGAGAAAATCTATAACAGTAAACAACCTATCTAAAAATGCATTGAAATTCACCTTGGCATGCAGCTGATATTTTTATACCTTTTGTCTAGGAAAAGAAAGAGATATCCATGAATTTCAAGTGTTACCCAACAACAGTAGCAGTTATCTTCAAACCATAATTGAGTGTATTGTACAAATACAAGTAAAAACATTTTAACACACTTCTTAAGCATTTGCAATTTTTTATTTCATAAATCATAACCATATCAAAATTTCATTTTGTTGCCTAACAAATGTATACTTTGCAACTTATAATATTTTGCTTATCGTTTTTATGTATCTGAAATCCTGTCAATCTAAAGCATTAGGAGCAAGAATTAGAAGCAATTACTTCTACTGATATAAGTGATCATACATTTTCATTTTGAGCTTGTTTCCTGAAAGGCAACTTTTGCATTGATTTGAGAAATAGTTAACATCAGAAAAAAGTTGTCTTTGTGCAAGACACTAGTGAAGTTTCAGGTTATAATTAATTCCATTATGATCTAGGCTATTTAAACCTCAGAAAAGTCTTGAGTTTGATTCAGGTTTGGCTTATCAAACTTTCTTTGCTTATCTTTTACTTTATCTGAAAACCCACAGTTAAGAGTCTCTCTGACAAATGACCAAACAGGGTTTTGACACAGTGATTAACATTCCCCTTCAAATATATAATAGTACTGTGGAAAACACAAAAGCATGAAGATGCCTTCATTCTGCCCTTCCCTTTGTTTATTTATTTATTTACTAAGAATACGATAGGTTGAATAGACATTACTATCTCCTAAAGCTGCTTTTCATAAGCTGTCAGCGCAGACTCATTTCCTTATGTCAAAGGACAGGAAAAATCATATTCAGAGGAAAACAAATGGGTAGGCATTCACCATTGGCCCAGATCCAGAGGCTGAACTGCTTCCAGTTCGCCCTCAGCTAAACTCAGGAAGAGCCTGGGCTCGATGTAACATTGGGCAGCGAAGGGAAACTTTTGCAAGGACAAAGTTAAACCTTTGGCAGAGACACGAACAAAATCTTGAACTCATGACTTGATTCTTACAAATGCAAAGGTCTGTGTACGAAATTGATCTACATTTATGAACTTCTTTGAGGGAGCTGTTGTATTCAGATTTTTTTTTTTTGCTTGTTTGGTTAAGATGGTTAATAGATAGTTCTTTACAACTGATGCTTCTCTCAGTTCTTTACTTTTGATAGTATCTCATAAAGCCTTCCAAAGCAGCCTGTTTCTAGATACTGTGGCATACCTAGTCTCACCTCAATTGGAATATGAAATGTTCTGCATGAATATGTAAAACTGTAACATATCAACACACCAGCAACAGAAAAAAACTTATCCCTGATTCAAGTTTTGATTAAACAGAGTTCTTCATAAACCTTATGCAAATAACTTAACATTATTATCATATCCGTAGGCCTAATTTTTAAATAACTGAACCTAGGAATTTGTATCTTATGGTTAAGCAATAGTTACCAGGTAATCATGATAAATATTAACATAATCACTACTGCTTATGATGTTTACTTATACTTAAGCCTAAGCCTACCGATGCTTATACCTAAGCCTACATTCAATAGACGTCACTACCTTAAAACTACTATCATCCGAATTTTTATTACACACAAACCCCAGACAAATAATTTAACTGCACTGAAACTTCAGCAGTAAAACACCCTCCTCTGCTATAAGATTTTTAGAGCCAAATGTAATAGGCTAGACTCTGTTAAACAGCTAAGTTTTTCTGCTGGCACAATAGTGAATGAAGTCTTTCCACATTAAGGTCACAGTTCTTAAACAAGATTTGCAAGTTGCAAAGGTCTAGTTATGAATTCATGAGCTGGAAATGTGCAGTCATAAACTTTACCAGTCCCACAGCTCAACATTTACAATGTGTGAATCTGAGAAGATTTATGAAGTTGCATGGTAGTCTTGAGCAAATGATGTCAACTGTCAACTTCATGTTATGTTGGACTTCTTATTTTAAAGCCACAGCTGTTGTGTTGAGTTATTTCAAGAAGGTGTATAATTCGAGGAAGGATGTCAGGACAGCAGGGTGCAAGAGGGTTTTCAAAGAATTTAGGAGGCAAAGGTAAGCTCAGGTGTATCTTTTTATTATCATGACAAAAACATGACCAAACACTTTGAAGATGAGCTTTTTTTGTCTCTGATACATAGCCACAAAAAGTCCTACTCCTAGTAAGATTATTGACTTTAATAGCCAGTAGATCTAATGGTTCATATAGCTTACTAGTTGACTAAGTGCGAAGAGTGAAATGGACTTTGTTTCTTTCAGCATAATACTCCCTCAAGCGAGTTGGTCCATCAGATTTTAACACACTGTATGTACTGATTGATAAAATTGCACTTTCAATCTTACTTTCTTTCTGGTGTTACTAAAATCACTAAATCTTTATTGTCAAACACTTAATTCATCCTTTTTAATACTGAACCCCTGACATCAAAGTAATGTTCCATTTAGAGGAGAGTTTCCAAGACCAGACAAGATAGAGTTCTTCAGAAAACCATAAAGCACAGACTTCCCTCTTGGAAAAATTGAAAAGGAAAATATGTGGCAATTAACCCAATTTTGGTTTTGTTTTGTTTTCAAAGCAGTTGGCCATGCAATTGCAGAACTAGTCCAACAGCTTGGGACCTCAATGTGGTCTCTAGTTTTGTGTTTGTATTGTTACATTTTTATTTTAGAATTATCTTCTAGGTATTTTAACACTAAAACATAAAAAGTTAAAGCATGTTATATACTTTGATATCCACCCTGTAAAGCATTTGCATTTCTTAAATTATGCTCATAACTGTCATGCAAAGCAGGAGGTGTGTTGGAGCAACCTCTAAGTCGTTTTTTCCATTTTCACATATTTCTATCAATAAATACAGATTCTGTGTACAAAAAGACATTTTGTATGAATGTATGAAGTACATACACGACAGTGTTTTTCTAGGACTCCATTCAGAGAGGTAACGATAACAGAGACATGTTTGTCCTGACACTAGGCAATAAAAGTGTTAACGTTTGGTAGATTCCCATTTTATGTCCACAAGAGTGAAAATATTTTTGAATTATAATACATGAAATAAGTATCAAAGCATTTTCCTTACACCAAAATATTTATGTCTTCCCTTCAAGCATGGATCAGTTCCTCTCAGTCTTTCAAGAATACTCAGTTACTGCTACCACTACAGTGCTCCTCATTACTAGTCAAAGCACTCATTAGTTGTGGTTTTTCATACTGGTTGCTCTTAAAGCAGCTAAACAAACCACTTCCTTTTTTAGTGTTTCTTTATTGCTAATAACACTGGGCAAAATACTTTCCACTCTT
>NW_009649293.1:576812-618212 GCF_000708025.1 Charadrius vociferus | reverse complement strand
CTCTTTCCCACGCTTTCACAGTGTCTGCCACAGATACTTTCTGCAGTTTCAGTTTATATGAATTTGCCCCAGTCTATAGCTTTATCCTGGCATTTAAACCTCAGGACTTAAAGCAACAACCATTGAATGAAACAGATTTTCTCCTTTTTCACACCAAAACTATTCAAATTGATAAACAGATCTTTTTTACTTCTGGCTGGGAGCAACTGGTATGTTTACTTTCTCCTTACCTTCTTCCACCTACATTTCCCTTTTTATTAATACTGATATATATAGTAAAATTTTGTAATATGGGCATGGTTTTCAATAAAAGGTCATGTATATAATGTAAAATTACTAGAGGTCATGAAAAAAACTGTGAATAAATTAATATCAAGTGCACAGGTTTCAAGAGTTCTAAGGATTTTGGTATGGAAGATTTGAAAAGCGAGACCTGATATGGCAAACAAGGTAGAAAGCAATTCTCAGGGCACCCGGACTACAGTGTGTCCTTGACACATGACTCTTCAAGCCACTCTAAAGTCATTAATTTAGCTTTCCACAGTGTCACTGTTCAAAAATGATATGAACTACATTAACCACAACTGCGATCTTTGTAAACTCTTAAATCTCTGTTCTTGTTTAAGAACTGAATTGTCAGAGGTGGGATTCAGAAAAAACAGTGGCTTCCCAGACTTCCTTCTTTCATTTTTACCATAAATCCCAGCTGACAATAAGCATATTACAGAATATATTTATTTCTAACTTGATATCATTCCTTATATAAAAAAGGCATAAATATGCCATTCAACTAAAATTTATCAGAAAAGAAAAACAGGATACCATTTCTTAGAGACCAAATATACAAAATAACAAACAAAAATGTGAGACAATGAGCTGAGAAGCATGCTCATAAAACAGACCGGATTTCTTTTTTGAACCACAAAAGAACCTGGACAGTATATGGTTAATGTCAAATACTTTGGACAGCAGCCTAAGTCATATTTCACACAATAATTTTTTTAATAAATGTTTTTATATAAATAAACTCTTATTTTTATAATAAAGTAATGCTATGTCTTCAAAAATTCCCCTGGTATTCTGGATTTCAAATAAATTTTCTTCTCTTTTTGGACTATCTTCCAAATAAGTACACTTCTTTAATATAGCTAAATCTTGGCCTCTGAGTTACAAAGTTCTCTTTGCATCAACTCCCCTCAGAAACTGCTTTTTGGGGGTTGGTTTTTGGGTTGATTTTTTTGTTGGTAGTGTTTTTTTCCAAATATCCTGTTACTGTATCTTTCTCTGAATAGGATCCCAGTGGTCAGTGGCAGACACAGAAAAACTCAAATCCTTGATTTCTTTGTGACTTGCTTCTCCCTCCCCTCTCATCCCACATTTCCCCCCTCTATTATTTCACAGACACAATCTATTGATCTACTCTTATTTTATAAACCATCCATCTGCCCTTGAAGTCTCATTGCATCCCCTGAATTCCTTTGTACCATCTCTCATCTGCTTCAGTATTATTCTCCGTTGCTTTTCAGACTGATGTCCCTTTCTGTCCTCAAAGTGCAAGTATGTCTTTGTCTCTTTTACCATCCCCTTCTCAAATCTTTAACTCTTCTTAGTACTCCAAACTTTCCTTTTCTTTTAAGTTCTGCCATGCATGCTCTTCCCAGCCACCACCAAAAATTTTCCTCCTGAGCTAGCCAAGACCCTCTTCCATTCAGTTTTCAATCTTCGCTGTTCCCTCAGGGAACTGTTTCTAGTTAACATCTCGTGCAGGGAAAAACTGCTCGATGCACATGGTATGAAACAAATCAGGATTTAAGTGATTTATTGATTTATTATTGATACGTAATTAACCAGCAATCAGTGAGCTATAGATACGGGAAGAGTATATAGATACAGGAAGAGTATAGTGATATAACAGATAAACCATTTACAAAGTGTCTTACGATGTTTAAACTTTGTCAATGTTTATTAGCACCCTTTCATGACTAATCCCAAAATGGTCTAGCCACGCACACAGACATGTGCACACACACACTTGCTCTCAGGGTTATGCACATTCCTCTCTCCTGCTCTGCCATGCGGGTTACCGATGTGCACCCACTCGCCTCCCGACCCTTCTGTGGTAAGTGTAGGTGCTGCAGCTCTACCTGATGGCTGTCTTCGCCAGTGATAGCACTGCAGGGACAAAGACTCTCTCAGACGCAGGGTGTCCATACTTCCTGTCCACGTCTCATTCTCTGTGCCTAGTCCTTATTTTGTTTTGTGGTTGTTTTTTTTTTTAATCAGCCTGTGACGTTAGCCTTACTGATCACTTATTCCAAATCCCTGTATGCTTTGTCATAATGTTCCTGTGGCTTAAGAGAAACCCCCTGTAAACCTCCAGAGTGACTCACCATCATTTTTTGTATCTCCTCTTAGTAAACTGCTTTACTATGACACCTGAGAAAAAGCTAACACAGCTTTTGATATGCTGAGATCCATATGCTCTTACTATGTCCTTTCTCTCCTCTTGTTGATATCCTGTCTGCTACCTTTCGTGTTATATTTGTAAGCTTTATGGGAGAAAAACATGTTTTTTGCTGTGTTCATACAGTGTCAAAACAGTATTATTTTGGTCTACGTTTTGGGCCATACAGTAATATAAATTGCAATATTTCACAAAAAAGCACCATTCATTGAATGAGTGTTTGTTCAGGAAGTGCTCCAATGTATAAAGGAATTGTGTGCTTCCATAAAGCATCCTTCAGAAAAGAATATGACCATTCCAAAAGTCACACAAACGAAGGATCAGAACATGAATAGAATGCTAAGCAATTATCACAGAACTGGTGTCCTTACTCATAGAAACATGAATCTCAGGTATAAGTAGCATAAATCTCTCAGTTCTTCAAGTCAACATTATGGGGAATGGTAACAGATGTTATATGATTTAAAAAAAAAATAAATCTAAAAATATTATGCATATCTCTGATATAGCAGAGAAGCATTAAAGGCTCATGTTTTCTGTGATGTTTTGCATATCCTAAATTTAATTTTTCTTCATTGATCACTTCTCAGCATTTGAATCAAAAAAAAAAAAAAAAAAAAAGTGTAGAAAAATGTGAAGTCCCATCCAGGCTACAAAATAGCACTATTTTTCTTTTGAGAATTTTTTTTTTTTTTTTTTACTAGGGAATGTTGTTACGTTGGTGCCTGAAACACTAACTGGCGAACCACGTGATAAAACCCTGCCAAACAGAATGACAGCAGCTGCACTCATATAGCCACCATTCAGTTTGAAAAAGAAGGGTCCTTTCATGATGTTGTATGGGTAATCATAAAGCAGAGACCGGCAATCTTATAATGTCAGGATACTTTACTGTCTTCCATTCCTTGGGTCTCTCTCTCCTCAGTAACAATCCCTTCTTACTTCTCCAGACATATGGTATGTACCACTTGAAGCTGTTCGGGACAGAGCCAACTGCACCACCATCTTTTTTCCATGAAATTGGAGCCAGAGATACATGAAGAGAGCTATAACCCCTTAGGGTGTATTGGCAAGCGTGCTTATTTTACAGCAAATACAATTCACTCCCATAAGTTGCCAAAACATGTGTTTGACACTTCTGAGTGGTGAACTTCACTACTGCACATTTCAGACAAGCAAAATCACACTTGGATATAAATGTTAATTTCTGGAATACCCTCATATCAAATCATAGTTTTCTACAGACAAATGTAAGATATGAAAACCTGCTGGTTCACTTCTCTTTGTACAAAGATATATCAGATCCCCCTGCACGTCTCACTGAAGTGTCAGTCAGCCATTAAAAGACAAAATCAACATTCAGAACAATAAAGTTTCAACAGAAAGGAAAATTATCTTCTTTTCACTAGGCTGAATAGTATTACCTATTTGATATACACAGTACAGTTCCAAATAGGCACTAGATAGAACAAGGTCCCTAAACTTCTATGCTATCAAGGTTACTCAAAACCTATTACGTTCCCATCTTGTAGATACCATCCCTGGTACAATTATGTACAAGTTTACTTCCCTGAACCAAAAACCTTAGAAGAGCAATATGCTAGAAACGCTTTCGTTTCACTTTGGTTTTGTGTAAAACCTACCTGACTGCCACTACCGGTGCATTGACCTGTACGCAATCAGAATTGCACTCTGATTTTGGAAGCAACCCTAAGACTATAAAATCTTTTACATGTTGCTGTGTGTTAACCATGCATATTTGTCATTCCTGCACAGAAAAAATTCCAAAATCCTCTATAAGCCTTCCAGACACTGAGTCCTGTGTGTACTTCTCAGCACTACCATGTGGATGAGATCATGACATTCAGCCTCCAGACTTTGGCCTCGACTGTAGAGCATCAAAAAAGCTTCAGTCAGCAACAACCGCTTTGCCAGCATACATTTCCAAAATTGTTTTTAGATATATGGAACTTTGGTCCTTGCAACTATGAAATTTGTATTCACAGTTTGGTAGCATCACTTTCTGGTGATAACATCCTAATTAACTTGCCCACATTAAAAAAAAAAAAAAAACAACAAAAAAAAACAAACACAAAAAACCCCACATTTCCTAACCCGTTAGGTGAGACTGGATTTCTTGTGTCCAGGCATAAATGGCACAGGTTTTTACCATCACTAACTAAGAGTTAAATAACCTTGAGATTTTCACAAACTCTATGAAACGTAGACTGACAATGTAATTAAAATTTTGTGATGTGTGATTTGTATAGACTTGCACTGAGAGCTGTAACCAGATTAACTACATGACTTGCACACACTGCCTGCAATGAGTTATACTACTCTAAATAATTACAAGAATTAAGCTTTAACACAGACTGTCTACAAAATATATTGGCTCTGACCAGATTAAGTACTAGAATGAATAGATTTACACCGCCTATACGCACAAAGTGAAAGTCCCTTGCAATATAAAATACAAGAAAAGTGAACATACTGTGCACAGTACAATGCAGTCACAGCTCAGTCTCAGTGGGATGATCTGACACACCCTACCATATTTTATCCTGGTGTAAAATGGCATAACCTCATTTGTTTAAACATTGGCTGTGTCACACTGCTTAAAGATGATGTTTATACAGGCTAGTCTAAACACAAGGATGCTACCTTTCCTCCTCCTTATCCTGGAATCCAGGTGTGGTACATATGTAAAGTGAGGGTGAGATTGTGGGGTACTCCTTTGAGCACCATAAGTTCTAGACAATTTCAACCCTAGCTGAAATGACCTTTATTTAGGTTTCAAACCAAGGTACAAGAGTGGGCTAAAACACCAACAGTTTTGCTTTCATGTCAGGGATCCATGGTGAGTACATATTTAATTTCACCCTTGCGTTAATCCCACCCAAGGAAGTTTTTCAAAAGCAGATGTACATCCAACAAGAGCTCTGTCTGCCACCCTAAGTAAAGGGAATGTTACAAAATGACACTCAGATGGAAAGAAAACAGCACACAGGAAAGAGGAAGAGTAAATAAGAACTTTGTGAAAATTAAAGCTGACTTTAAGCTTATAGAAAAGTGAAGGGACATGAGCTGCGCTAGTGAAGATCCCAGAGTATCACAACAGTTTCATGAGAAAAACAGGGTATCTGGCTACAAATCCTTCTGCAAACTTGAAAGCAGAGCAGGCTTCCTCACACATCTGTAGCAAGTGCTCATGCAAGGTTAGGACTCAAATATTCCAGCACCCACCTACCACCGTACATATTCTTCTTCACCATGGTAGTCTATTCAAACACAGCATGTACAGGCTTTCTAATCTCACATAATTTAAAAAATATTATTATTTGTTTTAAAAGGCAATTTCATTTAAGTGTTTTTCCTGTGAGAAAATTACACATGCACATACAAAATGGAAATAGAATAAGTGAATTAAATATGGTAAAACATTTTTCTTTTCTTCTAATGTTAAGAGTCTGATGAAAGGTGGGAGGCTGATAGGCTGGGAGAGAAAGAAATATAGAGCTGATGTTGGAGATGTTCATTCTGTTATCTAAAAAATAAATAAAGAAGTCTGGGCCTTGGCAACAAGAAAAAGAGCAGAAAATAGAATAGGCTTCCAGATATGGAAGCTGTGTGAAACTCATTTAGCCTGTCTCTGTCACCAACCCCACACCATGGTGGTGTATAAATCACAGAAAGGAAAACTGTCAACTGTGATATTGTTAAGATAAGCATAAGCCAAGGCAAAACTGAATTATGCTTAGACACTTAGACTAGAGCTTTTCCATGTGTCAAAGAAAAGTCTACATTAGAAAAAGGATGCTTTCAAAATGAGAAGAGAAAAATAGCAGGATTTCAGAGCTGCATAAAAACTGAGGCTACATACAAAGTATTTTCTTTGGTTTACAATTTTATATCACTGTAATACTTGAGGAGCCTACAATTTACATGCATACTCATCCCATGGAACTATAACATTTCTTCCTAAAGGCAGAAAATTTAAGCTTTGTCTACTTCTTCAGTGACTCTTATTTGCCAATGTTTTGCTTCTTTATTTGCATATTACCCTTTATTTTCCTTCTGCTTCTTTCTTCTTTTTCTGGTATACCCATCCCACTAACCATGCAGTTAGTTTATCACAGTTAGGTTTCTCACTTGTCTCTGTTGATCAGCATTTATCGTTGCCACAAGAAACAAAGGATTAGTCATAGAAACAGAACTATAAAGAGGCTATATTATGGGAGTCACTCTTCCCTAGTAAGAGTTCACCTGACCCACTCTGACTATGTTTCAGGCAAAATTGGTAAGTGGGAAGACTGAAGAATAAGGGTATACTCAAAGCAAGCTTTACTACATCATCAATATTTAGAAACAGGAAAGACTGAAGGCCTGAATTACTCTGATAATCTAATTTCCAAAGAGGAATAAAATTCTGGTGACAGGGTCTTGTGTCTAAAGTGATATCAGTTCTGTTCCTAATATCTTCACAAATTCCTAAGTTGATTTATGTGTCTCAATTTCTTATCTATTAAGTGAAGATAATAACATTTGTGCTACTTCATAAAGGTTTTAAAAGGCTAAATTCAAGAAACCGTGAGCTTTTTGAGTAATGCGATGATGAATAAGCATAATAAGTAGTTTTCTGGTAGGAATTCCACCTCCTGCAAGAAGAATAAGGAAAACCACTAGTAATAACAAGAAGACACATGAAATGAAACCGACTAGGATCATAACTCTATATAGCGAATAATGCTTTTTAGTGGAACTTCAAATTCTAGTTGTGTTTTCACTTTTTCTAATGGGTATTCACTCCCTCCATTTCACTTATCTCAGGAAAGTTGGTTAATTTCCTTTCTGGAATCGAACAGTTCAAGCAAGAAGAACCAGAACATGATAACCTATCTTATAATTGAAGTGGAAGCAACCCTCAGGACTTAGTAGGATTCAGCCTGAAACCTAGAATTAAGTCAATGTGAGCTGAACGTAGAAACCAGAGAAAGCAAGAGAATGATGAGAAAGGATAATAACCCAGTGAGAATTCAGGCCAGGGTCTACATGGTACAGAGTTTCCAGACCTACTCTAAGGCGGCCAGATAAGAGCACTACCTGAATTCAGATCCATGCTAGCAAATCTGTGCAAGGTAAATCTAGACCAGTTATCATACCAGACTGGAAGAGAGTTAATAGAACTGAGACAGGAGCAGGAATCGGAACAAATGAAATGAAGAACTACAACAGTGGGCTGGAGCTTTAACAAATACTTTCACAAAGTTTTTACATGTATATATACATTTCTTTGGTGGCTGCTGACAGCCCTCAGACAAGCTTTGAGAGCAGGTTCCCTGCGTGCAAATTGTCCTTAGCTACCCCAGCTACAGTAGGCAGCAGAGATATAAAAACCTGTGGAAGACAAGAGAAGCAAAACTACCACACTGTAGTAAAAGCTTTGTCTTAGAGGGTACATGATATCTGCACAAAAATCTGTTTTTCCTCACCAATCAAGAGAAAATCAGGAGGCGTAGTGAGGGCTTGACAGCCGGCGTCTCTTGTCATGTGTTGTGCACAAGTCATCCTGTCTACAGCAGTTGCATTTACATGTCCTAGTGTTTGAGGGTGTGGGAGTACTAGTGGATATGATCAACTTTCCTAGAGATTTTGAATAATAAAATAACCTTCCTCTTCCATAAGAGCTCACGCTGACTTTTCTTACACTAATTTCCTGCACACAAATCCACATTTCTGGAAATAAGGTTTACATTTAGATGTACAAGTGTTATTTTGCTGGTTCTAAGAATGATGCCCGATTCCTAGAGAGCAGAAGTGCACAATGTGATTTATGCCCTGTAAATAGCTAAATGTTAAGGCAGTGACCACTTAATAATGATTTGATTATAAACAAGTGAAAGGATAGAAATCGCTTGGAGAAATAATTTGGCAAATTATTTTGACACATGATTTTGAATATGCAAATATAGTATAAAACTGGGTATTGCAAAAGGAAAAAACACAAGTCATTGTGAATTACTGAAAAATATTGATTGTTATTTTCTACAGTGGCAGATATTTCTTATGATCTTTTTTGGGAAACTGTTTTCCTCATGATGTTGTATCTTCTTAAGTAGAAAAGATATCCCATCAAAAGGGTTCAAGCTAAAGAAATGGGTTAAAAATGAGATGTCAAGTGCCCAAGAATCATGATTGCCTAAAGCTGGTATTGACAATATAGATGTGAGGATTTAAAAAATGAGAAAAATCAGAGGCAATCATAACTGCTACGAAGTACTTCCTACAACTGCTAGCAGCAGAGGACAGCAAAGTTGTAGTGACTGGAAGACCAGTGTATGAAGTTGCTTCATGAAGGGGAGCTGCAGCGGTGCCCCACACCTGGGTGTAGGCATATGCTTCCCATCCTTTAACCGACTAAACTCAGCCCATCTCAGCAGATGCTCTACAAGACATATCTCACAGATTTTCAGTTTCTCATTCACTTAGCAGTTAATATAAATGAATAGACTATTTACCTACTACTAATAATAGTGAGAAAAAAATTGTCTTCAGTTACAACCATTTCCACAGATTTCCCCCCACCTCCTTGATGACTGAGATATCTCAACCTTTTTATGGTAGAGTAGGACCACATTTTTGCATTGCAGAACTATTAAAGCAGGCTGCAAGAATTATTGGTAAGCATTGAAATAACCCAAGATATAAACCAATAAAAAAGAAACTAAATCTGCAGTAATTAACAATAGTCATTAATCTGTATGATGTAACAGCAATAAATGTAAAAAAAAAAAAAAAAAGAACAAAGTCTTAGGTTGAATTAAGCAGGGAAAAACAGACTAGCATGATCAGTGCCACAAAACTGACTATAAAACTTTTTTTAAAAAGATACTATATTTAATCTAATGTAGAATCTTTACTTTTTCTTTTTTGAAAAGTTTTATAAACAGGCAAAGTTGTTTGGCTATAAGTGATCAAATTACCAGAATGACTGACAACACTAAATCCATTCTGTGCAAAGAAATATATACATTACTTAGTGTCAGCAGAGGGAACAGAAAAGACTAAGTATATTGAAATACAATGTAAGAAGTATGAAAGGGAAAAATGAGTAAACTAAGTTTGTGGGCAAATATTTTTACACTGCTAAATTTGAAATAACTTAATCCTGATATATGTGTGTGAGACAGCGGTTCCTGAGTCTAATATAGTAATACAGTTATTTTGGAGATTTGAGATCACCTTATACAACCCACAAAAGTGAGCAGTCGTCCTTGGAAGTTTGTATTGGATACATCCTCTGAATGGTACCTGGTTCAAATATCATGTAAGAAAGAAATGAATTTTCTAACAAAATTGATCTGTATGGAAGGAAGATCAGTGGGTTCAAACAGCAGGTTGAAACAGGTTTTTCCCTCTTGGGTCCCTATTGTTTTTATTCCTTTCTCCTCCCTTTAACTTTCTATCCTCTTTAAGAAACTAGAAGCATGTACAATCTTAAAAACACCTTTGGAAATAAAAATATTTGATAGTCTTCAATAACACACTGAAGCAAGTTGCAACACATAATTTTCAATAGACATTTTCCAGGTTAAAAAGTAAATGGACATCCTTCCTCCTCTCCCCTGAAAATATACGCCCACATACACATCCTACACCTGGCAAAGGGGGAGCCTAAATGTACCCTCCATTTCCAAACTATCAAAGAGATGATCTGCTATTTGAAAGGAGAAAATTTTTTGGGTTTCTGCAGTGTAGAAGATGGTCCATGACCTTTTATATAACAACACTAAATTTACCCTTATTGAGGACCAGTAAAGGTAGGTTCTGTCAGCAAAGATTTGGAATGGAATCTGAAAGCCATAACAACAAAGAATGAAACGTAGGTTTAACTTTAATGATTCCTTCAGAATCTTCATCAGTATTTAATATTTATATGGTAGATGCCTTGATAAGTATTTAGACAGTACTGTTCCATTACCTGTACGCCTATAAATAAAACAAGGTTCTAAGCTTTCTTAAGAAACTTTTTTTTAAGATGTATAGGAAAATAATTGGCCTGAAAAACAGTTATTTTCCACAACCTACCTTTAGTGTTGGGTAGCAGGTATTCACACCTGCCAGAGTACTTGTAAAACAGATGGTCAATAGCCACAGTCATTAATTTTTGCATTAGAGACATCCAGGTGGTAAAATTGTGGATAATCTGCTGAATTCTTTTCCAAAGATCATTTATTCAGTGAAGGTAGAAGTTTGTTTCTATTTTAAATTTTTAACTTGGTATAACAGATTAATGATGTATCACATTGCATTACATTGCCTTCCATGTAATCTATATTACAGTGTAAGATAGCTAATAACTTTCATAGTGTACCATGAGGAAATTTAAACACAGCACCAAAACTAATGCACAGAGTTAGTGTCCACTTCCTTCCCTCCTACTGCATCCAAGAGTGAAATACTTTCCAACCTGGGGGACTGTGCAAGAGCAATAAGCAGCAGTTATTATCCTTCTACCCACATTCAGGTGCACCTGCAGCTTGTCCCACACCTCTCATCTGGATAGATGATGATTCATTGGTGGTTGTTTATCTTCAGCAATCGCTGCTGTGATTTTCCGGTGCAATGGGATTACAGATTGTGTTTGACCTGTAAAGCCACCCATCTCTCAGAAGAGCCGAATTTAGTAAATTTCTCAAAGCTTTTCCCTTTGTTTCAACACATATGAGTTCACACTGTGCAGTCTCTTTTTGAGCTCCCGCCTTCAATAAGTCTAAAACTTAAATTGTGACATAGAAAAAACTGCCTCTGCTAGTGACGTACAGTAGAGTCTGGCTTATATTTGGTGAGAAGGTCTCAGTTACTTAAGTGCTCAATGATTTCACATTTTGGATATTGTACGTGGTTCTGGGTCAAACTACAAATCTATCAGGGTTGAATATTAATCAAGCCGACCTCAATTTTAAAGGTGTTACCAGTTATGACTGCTTTCAAAACTGCTTTGGAATATGTTTACATAAATAAAATGACCAACTAAAGGTAAAGTTATAGACCAGCTTCTCCAACAGAAGCTAATAAAATCAGATTTTTTCTTCTATGTAACATCCTTTTTCTTGTGTGTGATAAATGGACGGAAGCTGTCCATATGTACCATGAGATTGCTGTACTCAAAAGCCACACTCCTTTCTATGCAAGCAAAGGAATCATTTCAGTCTAATGAAATAATAATCACTGGGACAACAGGTATAATTGCTGCCAGCTATTACTACACTACCCCATTGGAGTGTATGATTCTATTTTGATTGTTCTTTTTTCCTGCTTGGCAGATGGCAAATTGTCTTAATTACCCATTCACACTCTGAAATCTCTTTAACCTCAACCAGTTGCCTTCTTGAAGACCATCAAGTAGAAAATATGTTCAGCCAGCTAAGCATGATTATAAACTGTTTCTTTCTAATCATGTGGCAGTTTACCACTCAAAGCAATATTTATCCTATTGCTATAGTAACATTAATAGCTGCCTATATTAATATAGGCAATCTTTTGAGAACCCACATCCTACTACCCGTCATGGTAACAACAAAAGAAAAATCAACTCTGCAAGTCTACACTGCTTTCCTCCACCCAACACTTTCTGCTTTCTGAACAAAATATAGGCTTTCCTCATTTTTTTCCTCCCCCACCAATAACTATGAATGTTCAGTAACTACGAATGTATTCCCCTTGTCCTTATTACATGAAGAACATAGGAATTTCACCACTGAGAGTTACTAGTTCTTCCTCAGACACTGCATTAACTTTGCAGTTCCTGAAAGGGAAACACCATCTTTCACTACTAAAAGATTAGCGAGGTCAGTGTTTTCTGTGGAACTACTTCCTAAGGCAGAGGATGTTTTCATAAACCACCACCCAAACTCTATTTGCTTTTCTCCCACTTTTTATTTGAGGTGCAATACCGGGCAAAGGCCGATTTAGTTGACACCTAACCATTACTTTAATGTCCTATGAGACTCACAAGCCTACTATGGCACACATGGAAATTCCATCGAGACAAAAATTAGCTGATTGGCACTGGTCAAAAAGCCTACATTTTCACAGGCACGGGGACTTTTCTGACAGGAGAGAGAACAGCATAACTTGCACACAAAACAACAACAAAAAAAAAAACGCACGAAAACCCCAACAACTGCAGACAATGGCCCCTACTTAGAACTGAGAGATTAATGGTTCAAGGCACTGCAGGTGACTCTCTGACACAAATGTAGTTTGAACTTTAAGACTATTGTTGATCAGAAAATATCCAGTGAAAATTTAATTCATAGGTGTTCAAAAGTTTTACAGAGATACAGCATTGTTTTTTCCAATGATGACTTCTCCAAATTCAGAAGTATTAGGTATTCCATCTAATCTGCAGAAGGTATCTGTTGACCTGTTAGTAAATTATATACAGGTCTTTCCTCACACAGATCAGAGAACAAGACTCACTAATCCTGTAAATTCACATGAACCTTTAAAAACTGGATTATTTTGCAGTCATAAGCTTCACTTTCTGTGTATTTACCCTACATAATGTTTTTTAGGATTCAAGAACACCATTGCCAGCTTGATTTCTCTCATTACCTTTAGTTCTTCCTTTTGTCTGCTGAGTAAATTAACCACTGTCCCCAACAAATATATTCCAATGTATGACACCATCAGCCCCCACACATGTACACTCATTGATAAGACAATAAGAAAAAGTCCTGTGTATAATCTTCTGAGAGACATACCCCATTTTCTTGCCCAGGTACAGCTCAGATATATCCTCTGACAAACTCCACTCAATTATCCCTTTCTAAAATTTGTCGTTAAAGTCAATATGTTTCTTCTTGGATATCCCACACTGACTTGCATTTACATTTACAAATGAAGCACAATGATAGTGAAATCAAATATGCTACAGAAAACATGATTACAAGTAATTCCCAAAGTGCTACAATAAACCCTTAACAATGGCAAAGGGGAAGCAATTAAGCTTTCTTGGTTACAAAAAAAAAAACCCAAACCCAAATCAAACAAAAAACAAACCCAGCAACAACAACACCACCCCCCACCCCCACCCCCCCCCGAAACCTAGAAGCAAGAACCTTTTGTCATGATCTGTCAGACTTTCTCTAGCACCAGCATTTTGGGGTGGGTGTCTGTATGGTGCTATTCACTTTTGTTTGACACTGATGCACAAAGTGTATGATGTTCTCCACATGACTCCTCCTGGTGTTTCCTCAAAACTGTGCTGCCAGGCTAATATACTCCTGAACAAAGAAACTGTCTTTCTACCACCTCTTTCAGCGATGCATCAACAAGAGATAGGGAGAGTAATAAGAGATTTAAAACAAAACAGAGAAATAAAATAGCATGACCCAACCATGAGTCATTGTCATTTTCCAGTTGAAACAATGAAGGTTAAAATAGCTGTGAATGTAGAAATTTTTCATTTTTAAAACCTGTTTCAGGTGACTCAGCATTTTCAAAATATTCTAAAAACTAACAAAATAGATCTGTTTTGACTGATTAATTAATTTAACTATAGAATCATAGAATGGTTTAGGCTGGAAGAGACCTTAAAGATCATCTAGTTCCAACGCCCCTGCCATAGACAGGGACCCCTCCCACTAGACCAGGCAGCTCTAAGCCCCATCAGCCTGGCCTTGAACACTTCCAGGGATGGGGCCTCAACAACTTCCCTGGGCAATTTGTTCCAGTGCCTCACCACCCCCATAGTGAAAAATTTCTCCCTAATATCTATTCTAATTCTACCGTCTTCCAGTTTGAAGCCATTAACCCTCGTCCTATCCCTACATGCCCTTGGAAAAAGTCCCCTCCAGCTTTCTTGTAGGCCCCCTTCAGATACTAGAAAGCTTCTAGAAGGTCTCCCCAGAGCCGTCTCTTCTCCAGGCTGAACAACCCCAACTGTCTCAGCCTGTCCTCACAGGAGGGACACTCCAGCCCTCGGATCATCCTCATGGTCCTCCTCTGGACCTGCTCCAACAGGTCCATGTCCTTCTTATTTTGAGGGCTCCAGAGCTATTGTTGTAATAATTAGTTTCCAACATTAAAAAGAAGATTTTTACATTTCCCTTCTCCAGAGTATCTATTCATATTTTGTTACTTAGACAGATTATCCTGCAAACTTTTCCTACAGAATCAAGAGCTTCTTCCCCTAACACAACATGCGCACAATTTCAACAAAGTTAGTCTGCTTTTCCAGACAATCTCAATTGCTTATCAACAAGTTTGCATGTAATTCAGTTCATGTTTTCCCCATCTGTTGTCAGGTACGAAGCCTATGTTGTACAATTTGGCCATTATAATTTGATATTTCTTATTTTAAGAAGGGTAACATGGACAGTGTACCAAAGTCTTGTTATGTTCTCCTTCCTCTTCTTGCTCTCTATCACTTCTCCTCAGTGTAAAATATCAAATAGTATCCAGTAAAGAATATGAAAGCTGCTTCAGGCCCTCCAACACAAGTGACCTCTAGACTACTACCCACACACAAATTTTAATGACCTGTAACAGAAAGAAGTAGGAAGAAAAATTCAAGCATGAGGACTGAAATATTTTCTCAGTGAAGTTCACAGATCCTGATGCAGTCCAGAATTAAAAAAAAAACCACAAACAAACCCAAAAACCAATCAACCAAACAAACAAAAAAAGAAAAGTCATGTTCTATATATACCACTTTTTTCTTTGGTAGTGAAAAAACAGCAAAGTACATGTGTTATAACAGTCTTCAATATCCAGGGTACTTCCACTCAGTCACAGTCCCTTGCTTCAGGGCACTTTTTCCCATCTGCATTTCATAAGAGATCTGGAAATGAAAGCAGTCTCACAGCCTGCAAATACTGCATCCTATGAGAAAAAAATCTGTATAGCTCATTCACAAATGCAAGCACTGCCTCTGCCTCCAGCCCCTTCACAGTGCCAGTGCTCCCATTCCGCCTCCTCTCTGTGCACGGTGGGACGTATCGCTGGCTCTGCCACAAACAGCAATTTGGGCAGGAGGAACATACCTTTTAAGGGACCAATCTTGTAAAGTGATAAGCAGTGCTTTATAACTCTTTTTTTAATGCAATTTAGCTCAAAAGCTAGCACGTTAGCTTCCAGCTCAATGGTTTGGAAGGTGTTTTGGTTTTATTGCATCTAACATGTTTCTGTGTTTCCCAATACACAGACAATATATATAAAAATATTCAAGATACTGTGGCTGGAGTTCTGCCCAAGCAGTTGCAAAAGTAATTACACCAGTGAACATCAATATAAGGATGAGCATACTAACACTGTGGCATGCCCTAAATACTTTTTCTGATGCTCTGAAATCTGAACTACTTCTTAAGGTAAGTGACCATAGCTGCCATTTGGATTAAGATTCAAGAATACAGAATTCAACAACACAGGAGAAAATCAGAGTGGGGAGATGATGTGGCTGCAGTGTCAGGTGAGTGAGTACAGTGCCTTTCACCTGGAGGTCATCAGCACAACATAACATAGCTGTGTGCAACTGTTATGGTGGCACAAAATTGGTCCTGTTTTACCTCAAACCAGGACAGCAACTGAGACTTGTCACTGCCACATCAGCTGTTTGAGAGTGTGGGGAATGATGTTCTCAGACTAGTTCCTGGTGTACAGATACATACATAATTTTAAAAAATAAAGCCCTCACAATTTCCACTAATTGGGTCCCGTTTCAGCAGTGAGGTGGTAGACCTCAGAGCTGCTGAGATTAAACTGTTTTCTAATCCCTAGAAGTTCTCAGTCCAGATAGGGAACAAAGTAAAATGATTCTGTGAAAGGGAATTTGCACTGGTGCTGTCCTTGCTGTCCACCTTCTCGAGGTAATTAAGGCCATCATTTTCTTAGGCTGTCAATCTGATATCTTCCATCAGCACTAACATTCACTTGATCTTTGTATTTTATTTTGTTAAGAGCAAAGAAGGAGCAGGAAGAAAAAGAGAGAAAAAGAAGCTTTGCAGAGTGAAATTAAGCACTTCAGTAGTGTCATCTTATTTACATCTGAAAGCAGATTGAACTCCAAACTGTCAGTGACTTGACCAAAACCAGTAAGTTTCTATTGCTTTTCTGATTCCTGAGGAAAGACTAGCACGGTAAGACTTTACTTTCACCTTTAAATACTTGTTCACTGAGTTGTTTTCCCAAAGCCAGTTGGGATACAGTTTCAAAATTAGTTATAGGAGACACAGAATAGTCATGGCTATTTCTTTTATTACCTGGAATTATGTAATTAAAACAAAAAGACTCTTCTCTGAATGAAGCAATTCCTTTCCCAGTAGTGATATTTCTTCATGTTACTGAGATGGTAAAAGAGGTATAATTAATCCACTGTCCTTTTACCCAGACCAATAAACAGAGAGCAATAAAACATAATCTGATTCTGCCATTATCTCAAATGAATATTTTATCAGCTGTTAGCAACTAAATCATAAATTATTTTTCAACGGCTTTTTAATAAGATGAAAGATAATCAGGGCCTGCAATGAAGTGTTGTACTACCCAATTTGAATAATCAGTCTGTTTTCTGTGAAAAAACGAGACCTTTGTGTGCCACTTTGGAAATGCACAAAATTTTTGAGACCTCCAAGAACTGAAAATAAGGTGATCTGCTCAGGAACACACTCAAAAAGTTCTTAAATGTTGCACCCCAAATTTCACTTACATCTTCACAATGTCACGAGGAGTCTTTCCACTGATTATGGATCAGGCCCATATTAACATTAATCTGCAATCAGATATTCATCTCAGTGGTCAGTATTAATAATGAGCTTCCCACAAGAAGTGAAGCTTAATCGCAAATTCGGTTGTTACGAATTTGCATTAATGTGGAGTTCTAGTCAAGCACAAATGCTGCCAGGCCTTCTTAGAGCTAGAACAATGGATTATATTCACTTGGTATCCCATTGTTGATTCATTTTCTCCACTACACATTATGCCTGAAGATGCATATTTTTTATTACAGTATCTGGAACACTAAACACACTGAATTAATAGCAAAATAATAATATCACTATCAAAACCATCAGTATCAACACAGGATACTACAGAACTGATGCATCTCATTTTCCTGTCTTTCTAGGATTTTTCAATTAGTTTTCTATTTTTAAGAGGCAAAGGACTTTAAAAAGTTGTTCCTAATGTCCTCTTTCTTGAAATAAATCAACAGCTGCGTATTCACTCTGTAACTGGTATTAAAAACGTGAGATGAAATTTAGTGACAAATAGAAATGTAACATTTTCCGCTTGTGAAGCAGTGTGTATTCGGTGTTATAAAATCTAATCCTTATCTGGGATAAACCAGCATAATTTTGTTAATTTCTGCCATAAGTAGATAAATGCTGTTTTAGTTAGCTGATCAAAATCACATCAGATTTCAGCCTGCTGTTTCCACTCACATGACTGACTGATAATTGATACACACCTGAGCACTTTTGAATGCTAGGCCAGTGCACGCTGCCTCCAGTAAGACTATTGCTTAAAAGTGCTGGGCTTAGAAATCACATTTACAAATGCTGACCCTATGAACTTCTATAATAAATTAATAGTGTAAGGAACAATAGCAGGTTAGGCATAAATGGCTTCTGCAAATGATTAAGTTCCAAAAGAAACAAAAAGATTTTATAATTGTAACAACCATTTTTTTACAAGTATACTTTCAAACACTGCAAGCATTACTTTTACTGACAGACAAGGTTATTAATTTTTAGCACTTACACAGTGCTTGTCATGTTTGAAGCACTCTACAAGAATTAGATAATCAATCCTTAACACTGCTCAAATAGGTTGTGAAGTGCCAGAACTGGAATTGGTGACCACAGATATTTCAGCCTGCCCTGAAACAAATAGCAAGTGATATTACCTAAATGCAACCTCTCATTCCAAATAAATGCAAGAGCAGAAATTAAAAGAAAATCAGTTCTGTCAAAAAGCATTTGAAAGAGACTCTTACACCTCTCATACCTCTTTGTGACATTTAGCTTTAGTCCTTTCTGAGTGGTACAATTTTGCGAAATCAGCTCCAACCAAGCGTGAGTGGTTCTTTTTGCATAGTCTTCATACTACCACACATAAGAGGAACATGCACAGGGGGAGTACTTTAAAGACATTTTTTCTACTTGGAAAACTGTTGACTTACTATTCTCTATTCCATTGTCACAGAGCTAAATAAAGGCAGAGAGAAATAATTTCAGCTAATGTAAACTTGGTGGTTAGTACCAAAAAACAGGTAACACTGAAAAAAATTCTTAGGTATCACTTTTTCCTCACTTAGAATCCTATTACGTTCTTATCACTGCTGAATGTTTTGTTTAATAGTACTGAAACATTAGGTTTGATAAACAGCTATCAATCACCCGTATTTTCTAAAAAAGCTCTTCAGTTGTAAAGTGGGTTTCTACTTGACTTTCTATTTTCCTTGAAATGACATGTAACTTCCAGTGCTTTAAATACACCATGATAACTGCTGCAATACATAATTTTAGCTGATCCATGATATCATGACATGAAAATGAGATCAACTACAAGAATGCTTACAATTTGCTTGAACTGTACATTCTGTTAATCTTTTGCAGAGTAGGAAATCACCTAAGAGTTATTTAAAGCATTCTGGGTTTATTTTATCTCTGTGTGTCTGTATAAATTTCTGCTTGAATATTGGAACATTGAGAAATTACTCAATGCGATGCTCATTGTATCAAATGGTGCCATCCAGTCTAATGATTCATTACATTTCTTGACATTATACAACAGTGTAGAATTTTGTTAGTTCTCATATAATCAGAGGTGACAGGTTTTTGTCCACATAAATGTGATGATCTCCTGTGAGACAAATATTTCATGAGCAAGCATTTAGTTGCCATTGGAAAGGAGGACTCTTTAGGAGAGAGAGAACCACTCTCTCTGACTGCTCATCTAAGCATGTTTACCTCTTCTCTCACCTTCTGTAACACACATTTAAAAGGAAACAAATACCTACTTAGCAAAAATATGAAACAAGACCACTAAGTATTACAAGACACTCTAGCTTCCATCTTGTTACATTCATTATATACGTGATGATAGTTATAATGTTACAAGAACCCCTGTCCGGTAAATGACTATGCTATAACAGGTTTTTTCTACCTGTCATAGCTTGGTTGCTCCCTTTTAACAAAACCAAATAAAACATAAAATACATACAATATAGATGATAAACTACGAATTGATTCATCTTACAGTTCACACTGTGAAACTTCTGACAGGTCATTCAGAGATCGTAGTAATAAACTTGCCATAGAATCAAATGAGAACAGGAAGAAACAAGCTGCCAAATGTACAATACACATAATTTACATTTAATCCACAGCCACAATCTCACTTCCATTTCTTTCCTGACACTTCAGGGTTCCAGCATAGAGTAAAACTATGAGATGTTAAAAGAAATGCATTATTATGTGGCATTTGGACCAGAAATAATTCACTTTTTCTATTAAGAAATAGAAAAAAGGTCCTTCATATGTTCAGGAACTCTACAAGGTTATATAAAGACAGATTCCAAACACTGAAAAATTATGTGTGTTTCTCATAATAAGCTGCTTGAGGACAGTGCAAGAAAATCCCTATATAGAATATAAATGCTTAGTGAATCAGCATCACTAAAGATACTTTAAAGAAGTATCAGTGACATGCTTGGTTGTTCTATTATAAAATCTTGCACCAAGGTGAAGATATACATACCTCTTCAAAATTCTTCACAAGTCTTTTCTATCCCTTCCCTAGGTCCCCCCTATAAATAATAGATTTCCACCACATCTTAAATATATATCTTTGAAAGTGCATGGGTAAGAAGATAACAGGTGTGTGGTACCACCAAAGCTAATTGCTGTCCTGCTGATTTTCTGATGAATATATGCAGGTTATTTGACTACAAACATGTTTGGTTTGTAGTCAAATTATGACATTGTCACAACCAGTGAGCCAGCTGGAGAACATTAACATTGTGACGACTAGATATTAGGAAGAAATTCTTTATGCTGAGGGTGGTGAGACACTGGCACAGGTTGCCCAGAGAAGTTGTGGAGGCTCCATCCCTGGAAGTGTTCAAGGCCAGGCTGGATGGAGCTTTGAGCAACCTGGTCTAGTGGGAGGTGTCCCTGACCATGGCAGAGGGGTTGGAACGCGATGATCTTTACGATTCCTTCCAACCTAAACCATTCTATGATTCTATGACTGAATGAGCTTCTAACATGTCTAAATCATTGTTCCAGCATGTCTGTCTTCTGCAAAATTAAATGATCGAGAGATGCTATTGTGAGGATAAAAAGAGGGACTAAAGGCTACAAAATTTAATGTAGAGGCACGAAAAGATTAAAATCCCACAGAAATAACCCTCAGATTATCTGATTAAATCCTGAGTTTAACTGGTTCAACACAAATAGGACTTGAACTCTGTTGGCTAAGAAAGTATTTTCTCAAACATGGATCAGTGAACCAGCAGACCATAATGGCTTCTTTAACAGCCTTTTATGGTCTGTTTATGTAGCTTTAGAGCAATTACAGACAAGTTCTGCCAACATGGCTACTCTCTGTGCATATTATATTCTAACGCCAAAAAAAATGGAGTTCACCAAAAGAAAATAAACTGTGTGTTAAACAGTATCATGTTTCCACAGCTAAATATTGTTTTCTTGTTTTTCGTTAATATTGTTAGTATGTGCCTTCTAAAAAACTGAATGTAAACAGAATGGGAAAAGAAAAGGAAGTAACATATCTCTGGTAAACTGTGATGTCAATTTAACATCCTCCCCCTCCTCTTCAAGAATTATAAGCTTCTCAAAAGCAGAAGTTCAGAACTGAAATTTGCAAACCATTTTTCAAATAGCTCTTATTAACCAGAATACATACTCTGATGAGCATGATTTCCATTAATATCTTCATAAAATAACTGTCATTTTTGTTTTAATTTCTAAATGTTGACCAGCATTCAAGGGTCACACCCAGGAACTGCTTGATCCTGTACAGATTTGGCTTGTTTGTTCCCCCAGTGAGTGCACCTGAAGCACACCACAGCCAGAAGCTGAGCATGCCTTTCACTGTTTTGCTGGAATGAAATCAAACCACAAATCCTTAGGCTCATCCTGGTTCATACAGCAAAAAGACCAAGACGTCGCCAGTCGTAGTATATCGAGTATATGGATGGGTAGTAAATACAGTGTAATAAAAGCTCTTTACTCTGGCAGAGAGCAGAATGAGCTTCTGCATTCAGAAGTTGTACCAAGACAAATTCTAAATGGCACAAGGCACAGGTTTCTAGCATTAGCACTTAGTTTGGTGCTTAGTTAAGCACAAAAAAAACCCCAAAACAACCAAACCAAACCACATTTAAGTGACAAATATTCCATTTTTGAAGTATTTAGTTTGATATTGACTATAGAAGACATCTATTAGCTGGAACTAACTGGAATTAATAAAGGCCAATTCATAATATTCTCTGACCTGTGTTACACAGGAGTCAAATCTGCACAACTGAATGATTATTTTATGCC
Organism: Charadrius vociferus; assembly: GCF_000708025.1. Classification (NCBI taxonomy): domain Eukaryota; kingdom Metazoa; phylum Chordata; class Aves; order Charadriiformes; family Charadriidae; genus Charadrius; species Charadrius vociferus. The sequence continues at coordinate 596,174 of NW_009649293.1, read as the reverse complement.
TGAAAAAATCTGTAAATCCATTAGCACGTGCATGGTGGTAAATGATGAGAAAATCCAAAATATTTTTCTTGAAAAGGCAAAAACCAGAAAAAAAAACCCCACCACATAATTTATTTTGCAAATGGTTGATTGTGGAATAGATTCCTAAGAGGAAAAAAATCTTCTCTTTGCCCAGAGTTTAGAACAAAGTTTAATTACATCAGGGACAAATTAGTCTAGCAGAGGGGCTCTGATGAAAAGGAAGAGTGTAGTATGCAAGAAAACCAGCTTTTACCTGAGACATAACTGCTAAGAGAATGTAAAAACCCGAAGAAGGAATGGGAGGCTAGGATAAATAAACAAGTTTGCTCCTCTTAATCATAGTAGTAGATAAACTTTTCTGGAGTGCCTTTTAATTTTTACAGATACCATTAAATACCTGTTCCGAGTGTTTATCTCAAAACCTCCACACTGAATAGTCAATATCTCCATACATAGAATATATTTCCCAGGAAATGTTGAAACACATTATTTTTCTTTCCCTATTTGAAAGCAGACATTTATTATGAGAAAATTCAGGATAAGTCTTGAAGGGGCTTCATTTGTTTTCTATTGCTATAGACTTAAAAACTACTTGAAGGGACACAATATAGGCCCCAGAAAATACTGGAGAATCAGCCTGAAAATATTAGAACTAGGAAGAAGAAAGTGAATCTTTATGTATAAAGAAAATAAGTATCAAGAAGTAAGTCATGCTGACTTTTTTACTAATTTCCTTCATTTTTGTTCAAGGCCTGTCTTACAAAATCCATTTACATTTACTTATGCTGCAGTTTTCTTTAGGAGACTGTGGCTGTTCTAACAAAACATTTGAAGTAATTAGTGGAAAGGGTGTCATAGCAGAGGTAGTTTTCACTCAGTATGCTACAAATCTGAGTAGTTCTCGGTCTGACCACAAGAACCAAAAAAGATACCATCTTTGATGTCAAGTTCAATGTCTCTGTTAGACTACAGCAAATATTTAAATACATGTTTAACAGCTAGTTCCTGTGCACCTGCACTAAAAAACCCTGTTGGCTTCCTTGAAAATATTTAACATTCTCTGGGACCACTGCAGGGTTCGGGAAAGTACAGAGCTTGTTCACAAGATGCAAGGCACAGAGTTCTTGGTTATAGTATGGTTCTCTACATAGTCTAAAAGTGCAATTCTGTCCCCATTTTCACTACAATATTACATCAATTTTTTCGAAGAGTTGGCTCCTTTCCAAGATTTCTATTCTCAGATCTGCTGACATGGAATATAGGGATTGGAAGCTAGATAATCTCTCCTTTCCAATGCTATAAATCCCATTAGTGAAAATTTGTCAAAGAAATGAACTATTCACTGATCTGAGCTTAAGCTGAGGAGAATAAGTGATAGCACAAACACGACTACCCTAAGCAATAAAACAGCAATACTTGCAGGTGATTCAGAAAGATCCCAAGCTGAGATGCATTTTTGGATCTACCTACTAAATCTGCTGACCTCAAACTAATAGCAATGACATGGTATATTTTGTCATATAATTATTGTTTCAAAGAATCCATACAATAAATTATAAACCTTAGCAAAATTGTCACTTTGAAACATCACTGAAGTAAGGAAATCTGGACTAATTCCAGAACACCAGCAATATTTATCTCACTTGAGTTTAGTTTTAATATCATTTAGAACATTGCATTTCCGATTAATTAGAGTTTAATTCATAGAAAAAATTAAACTCCTATCCCAATTTGCTGCAAATTCACCAACAAGCTTCAAAATTTTGGTTTTAAAAAGTTTGTTTTCTTTAATACACAATTGCAATATCACACCTCAAATTAAATTATTGCGGTGTTTGGGGTTTTGGTGTTGTTTTTCCTTTTCTTCCTTCCTGGGACTTAGTGACCCAAGATATTTTAAAATTCAGGGGAAACAAATAAACAAACAATACTACACCCCCCCCCATGTCAGGCAGAATAAAGGCTTAAGGTATGGTAGACAAAAAACTGAAAAGTTTAGAAGTGGAAGCGATTGCTGCTCCAGCTTACCTTCTGAAATATTTATATTATCAGTTCTATACATCAATAAATTCCAAAAAACTTTAGCAGTACCTGAAGTCATAACTGAAATTGTTTTGTAAGGATTACTTTAAGTAGAAATTTGCAAAGACAAATCACCCAACGTATAATGAATGAAAGCCAAATACAAATTAAGTTTACTTGCCATCATATGAATAGTACTTGCAGGGAAACTAAATATAGTATCACTTGGATAAAGGGTGTACCTTCTTTTTTTAATGGATGCTTTCTTCTTAACAGGTGACAAGGCCAAAAAAAATCATACATATAGTTTGTCCCTACTGGCCTACTTATACTGCCTGCTCTAAATGTTGACATTTTTTAAGAGTTTATAGTCACACTTCCAGAAGTCCCCGCTTATCTGAATTCTTCATTTGCTTCAGCCTTCTTGCTATCCTAGATTACTTCTTTCTCCTTTTTAATCTAACGCTATTGGACAATAAGAATTACTGATAGTTGACATGTTAGAGTGGTGCGATCATGACACAGCACTTTCTTCAGGAACACATCTTTCTCCATTACACTTATTCAGAAGATGACTATGGGAATGGGAATGTGATCAACACAGGTTCCTCATTTAGAACATAAAATATAAACTATAACTTATTTCAGTCACCTTCAGAAGAAAGTGAGCAAATCTACTCAACTCCTTCAAAACTTTACCAGTATTTTTGATGTTCCAATCCATATCTCCATCTCTGTGTAGCACTCCCATTTTATCTGCTGTTTCTTAACCCTTATTTCCATCATTAGAGAACTTATTTTAGTGTTTAGTGAAGAATTACTAAACCCTCATATTCAGACGTCGACCCATGTGTTATTCTTCATGCCACTGCACCCAAAAATTAACAGTGTAAACTAACAGTCGTTGGGTGGATGTCTAGACATCGGGTGATTGAAAGGAATACAATGATTAATTGAGTCTAGAGGGGTGTATTTCCCTGTGGTAGAATCTCTATGTATTCTTATATTCATTTTAGAGGAAGGCTAGAAGAACCAAACATTTCATTCAGCTTAAGCCAGATCTCTCAAGCTGGGTGGTACAAGTAGTTCCCTTCAGGTCTTGGGAGAAGAAGAATTATAAGAATTTGTTATGACATTCTAGGTCTCCACAACCCATAGCATTCATATTTTAGTATATAAAGTTTCTGATACTTCTTTCAGTTTGCTGACACTCTTCCATATGTGCTTTTTACGGTTCCTGTGTCCTATCTTAACAATGTTTAACATTGAAAAAAACTTTAAGTTCTTCAAAAACAGCACTGATTTTATTAGCAAGGTCATTAGCAGCTCATATTAATAGCCAATAAAATTGAGTTCAGCTTCAGCTGGATCAAATTTAATCCAAATGTGCTTTTCTCAAAACTAAAATAGTTTGCATTCATGCATCAGTTTTAAGCGTGTTTTCACTAGGAAAATGGAGACATAGCAAAGAGAAGGAAATTGAAATGGGGTGCAATTATTTCTTGACATTACACCCAAAATGTTTTACTGTGGCTCTGATATGAAGTTAGACCAAATAGCCTAAACTCACCACCTAGGAAATTGCCTAGTCTGGCTAGGCTGTAACTTCCATTTACAATCTAATGAAGCTGCATCATTTTACAGTGGGAATGCAGTTCCGTGAAGGTTAATAATACTCCAGTGCTGTCCCAGAATTTTCCCTTGTGGAAAGATACAGTCCTTTAAAATTTGTATAAATTCGGGGATTAGACTTCTGGAGCATTTTAGTGCAATGAACTTTGGGAAATGCTTTCAGGGGCACATTTCAGGAGCAAAGACACTAAAACATAGCAAGAGTTGACAATAGGAAAACTCAAAATTTAGCTACAATAACTCAGTCACTGATGAGAATGATGCTAAATGAAGTTTTGTGCTATATTGTGGTCACAAGAACACTGGTCTAATGTGTGAAACCAACATTCAGAATCATGTTTTGCTCAGCTTACTCTACTGACATACAAAAAATGTAGCAAAGACTTCTGCCAGATCTCCCAGGCCAGACAGACAACTAGCCATGTTTTTCCTAAACTGAAAATTGCAGTTTTCAAGACAGTGGAAATTTCCAGACAATTGCATTTATTATTCCAAGTGCAGAAAAAAAACTCAGAAGCTGCTGTTCAATGAAATTATCTCTCTCAACTGAGAGAGCACCTTCATAGCTTCTACTTAAGCATATCCACTTAAGAACAGTTAAAGCTCCTTGAATAACCTTACATTGAAGGCACTGACCTGTGCTTCATCAGTGCTGGGGAAGAGGAGAGAAATAAGAGATGTCCAGAGATGTCTAATAATTGGTGGAATATTACTCATTTTTTATAAGGTCACCCATATTTTCATCATCCACTGTACAGGTTTATTACAATATATTTTATACAGGGGTTATACACAAAATGAACTCAGTGTTAGATCCCATACATAGTTCCAAATAGAAGGTATTAGCCATATAACCTCAGGTGGAAAAACTTTAACATCTCAAAGTCTTACCAGTAGCAGGATTAGCGCAAAGAGAACTCAGTATTCCCATGAACTCTGGAAACTTCCCCATATAACCACAGTTCAACAGGTTTCCCAGCAGAGTACAAGACCTATTAACTTACTCAAAAATCTTTTGATTACTAGTCTTCTTAAATTAATATTTATTTACTTTATAACAAGGAAATGAAAGCCAATATGAATCTCTATATACATAAATATAAAATAGAAAAGGGTACTTAAGATAATATGCAGAGTAATACATTTTGATTACTCCAAATAACATCTTAATGACATATCTTATTTAGTTAACTGGCACATATGGTATTTTCTGAGCTGAAGATTTTTCAGATAGGAATCAGCATTTCCAGCATATATTTTCTAGCATTGTTTCAGCTTCAGGCTACTTTTCTGCAACAGCTCAATTGCCAAATAAAAAAAAAAAAAAAAACCAAAAAACCAAAAACACTAAACCAAAAAACAAACCAGTCAATAAACTACATGGTTATGATTCTTAAATAAATTTGATGATTAGAAGCTTTTAGAACTCATTGGTGCTGGGGAAATTTAGAACATATTCAGTTAAGAAAAAGAATGGGTGAGGTTTAATTCTTAAAGTTGGTTACAAAAGCCCTTTTACTTTAACAGGACACGATCAATATGTTGTTCATCGATATAGTCACTCATCTCTTGGTCAGCTTTTAAATCTTGAAAAAAAAAATCAACACAAAGCACAAATAACAATTTAATCTCACAGGTTTTATATGAGGGACCATATATGCCTGGACAAGACTTTGCTTATGCATATTCTTTTTCTGCAGATGAAACTCTGTTTTTCCACTCTCTCCCCATTGATTTTGAGACAAGCTTTGTTAATTTTATCTCCAGAACAAAGTCCTCACTTCACAAAACACTCAGATAATAGTGGTGCCAATAACTTGCACTTTTCTCAATATTTTTCCATTGAAAGTGAAGAGGTTTCTACAATGAGTGAAAGGAGTTTGTGGTCATCTTGCTTGTTCAACTTATTTTACTGCTATGAAAACCTAGGCAACAATTTCACTAACTGGAAATTTTCCCAGTGTAAGTTTGCTCAACATTGAATTTTTTTTGCTGTAATTCATGCTAGAATTGTGTGACAACAGAAAAAAAAATGTCAACAAGTCATTGTACTAGCCAAAAAGGCTGCTTGGATGAAACAGTGCATTTACCGTGCATTACGAGCGATCCCTTCTACTAGGCTTACTAGTCTTCTAGACCTTTGACTACTCCACATGCTCATTTGTTGATATAAGCCATATACCTAAGATCTTCTCAAGCATAAGCTAAATTTCATTATATTCCAGAAACCAAATCTCCCAAATAAACAGTATTGCATATGTATAATGCCTGGTTTCATTTCTCCCCAACTCCGATGGAGTTCTTCATGAAGAAGATAATTTAAAGGCAGACTTCTTCAAACCGTATAAACCATCAAAAATTACTTAGTAAGTTCCCTTAGATCAAGATGCCTAAAAGATATGCTCTTGAATTCTACTTACATTAAAATTTGTGTTCAGGAGCATGAATCAAAACACTACACTTGTCGGTATCCATTATCTCCAGCAGCAAATGAAACCTACCAGACCTTGCTCATAAATACAAAGAAGACAAAGTGATATTCACAAATTTGTATTTCTTCATCTTTCTTTGTCAAGCACTCCTGACTTCACAAATCCTGTATACTTAACTCTGTTCAGATCCATGTAGGGCATTATAAAGTTTTCAGAAAACTCACTATAAGATTTCTTTTATCGTTTTCTTTAGTCAAAAAGAGAGAAAGAGAGAGATTCCTCAAAAGTATAAAACATAGTTTCTTAAGCTTAGAAGGTGTCATATTCAGACTGGAGCTCATCAGGAATATAGTCTGGAAGGGATAAGAACCCTGCGTACATGGTCTATATATAACAGCTCATGAGATGTTTCTTTCCTTCCTCAATCTTTTAGACACTACAGCATTTACAGTCTAAGTATCATGAGGAGAAAGCAAAAAAGGGAAATTCGGTTAAAGCTGAAAAAACAAAGGCATTCTCATTCTAGCCTTTCACCCTCCACAGTAGTTAGTATGCATAACAGATACCAAACAGTAAAATATACCTGAAATAACATCATGAAACCCCAACTGAGTTGTCAAACTCCTAAAAAAAAGATGTATAAACATGGCTGAATTATTATGAGAGCTCCACATTTCTGAAAATACTGTATATTTACAGAATACACTACAAACCATTATGAGGCATTTTCATTCTGTAGACCACAAAGTGTTACTTGCTCAAGAAGAGACAAGGCCTGCATGAAACCAAAATCAAATAAATAAACAAATAGATAAATAATATATCAACCAGAGTTGCTTGTGGAGAAAATTTAGTCAACGCTGCCTTCTATTGAAACCAATCCACATGAAACATTAAATCCAGCAAAATGAGAAAGGTGCATTTTGTTTCACAACTAAGTATCCTTCTTGGAAATTTAATGTAGCACTTAATCTTTGGTCCCTCAAGAAGAAAAAGAACTTCTCTCAGTTTTCAGAAATTGAGAAAAAAATCTTTTTCTTAGAAATATTTAGATTCCCACTGGTGATATTAACATGGAACAGAGTGAGGAGATGTATAGTTACATGGAATGGAATTACATGTCATCTTTGGTTTTGCTTTTTAATTCTTATTACAAAACAAATCAAAATAAATATAAAACCACATTAAAATTCTTGAATTTTGGATATCATCATTAGTTTCTGTGGTAATAAGTTGGGGTTTCAGGAAATTTGATCTAAAATAAGGCGGGTTTTGTGTTTTCACAGTTCTGGAGACCTTGCAAGGCAGTCTTCAGAAATGTTTTAAGTGCCAACACAACATCTGACCACAAAGACATCAGTTCACTTCCTTTCTCTCCCCAGACTTCTCAAAAATCATTTAGATAATGGCCTCATCTGCAATGCAAGTCCTGCAATAGTTAGTATCCCATGCACAGAATGTAAAATCAACTTTTTTACATTATAACCATTTGTACTCAGCTGGCAAACATCCACAAGCCAAACAACTAATCAGAAAAAATACTTGCCAACCCTTTCTGGTACAGGGAGTCCCAGGACCTGGGCAACTGAGCCATCACTTCGCTCTTTTCTTCCCCCCGAAGTAGCAGTCACGTCTCAGACGCATTATGAGAGTCTGTATACAGGCACCAGTCACCACCTGATGGCACATTGGGGTTCTTCCATATTAAGACACAGCTAGATTGAGAGGGTCGGTTTCCAATCTGAGGGGAGTTTTCACATGCAACATGCATGTATGCTTATATTCATCCTCAAAAACACAAGTTTTATGTTGCATTGCTCTGCCCATGAATTTTCAGCACGTAAAAAATTCTGGAACACTGTGATTGACTAAGAATGGTGTGATTGGTGTTCCTTTGCTCTTACACTTAAAAATATGAGATAAATAAAACCAGATAAACTTACATAACATTTATAGACATATTAAAAAAAACCAGTTGTCAGGGGAGCAATAACTACTGAAAATAGGTCAAGCTATTCAAAGGACTGATATCAGAAGGAATCAGCAAAATTTTGCCTTTTTGCTGCCTGTGCTCAAAGCTAACAGTATTTGTTTTCCAGCTTAAAAATCCTGCTTAAAGTCTACAAAATAATTCAAAAGCTAGAAAATATATATTTACTTAAAGAAACAAAAGAAAAAGCCCACAGTAGTCAAGTTCAGTTGAACTGTGAAATATGACAGTATTAAAGTTTGAAGACATTTGTCTTTAAACTGTATTTCTCTTCCAAATAACATGTAGCCTAACCTGCCAAAATTAAAGGTTTGTCAGATGTTAGTTCACTTGCTGTAATACAAGAAAAGGTCAGAAAGCAAACTGAAAAAAGAGTCTAGACAGCCTTAACCTCAAGGCTTTACTTTATTCCAAGAGACAGGGTTATCAGTCATATAATTTCCTATAAAAATAAAAAGAACTAAGAAACAGAAAAAATCATAAGACTTAACATTCAAGGATATGACAAGAGGCTACTATTCTGATTTTGTAAGAAGTTTTAAATCATCTGAAGCAAAATATCATTCTCCTTGCTTACATTCAGACAGTATTTTCAGCTTCTGAAATCGCCTGTGACTGTTTAGCTCATAGTAAATTTCTCAATTATTTAAACACACAGAGATAAGATGGGGCAAAACAACAAGCAAACCATCAAAAATTGTTTATAAGAAAAACCCAGACAGACAAAAATCCTGAGAACCCACTTGAAGTAAGTAATTTACCTGTTGTAATTTATCCATATATGATTTGTTAGATTAAGCCAGTCATTGCTTTATCCATATTCAGGATAATTCCATAAAGTTATACAGATATTTTCCACAATAATGATGAAAGAATAACAGCTATGATTGAAATTCTGCAAGTCCTTTTCATCAAAGAATGAGTAAATGATATTGCTGGTAACACTATTATTACTAGCAGTGATAAATTGGAAGAACAATTAGATTAATAAAAACCTGGGAAAGAAAAAAATTTTTGAAACAGTTTATTGCAGAACAAGATTGAAAGAAGGGTATTCATTGTTATAAAACATTGTGATACTAAATTCTTGGCCAATTCACATTCAGTCAAACTAGATTGTTTTTAACATCCTCAGAAAATAAGGAAAATTTTGCCATGGAGGTAACTGTACACAGTACGTCATTGCCAGTCACTGAAGTAAGAGTTGAGACAGGACTGCCATAATGCACCTCAGGACCTACATAAACAGGAAAGGTTAGGGAGAAAAAAAAAAATGGGCACACACATATACAAAATTACTGAGCAGCAGCTTTCTCCCCAACACACCCCCTTCTTTTTCCTTACCAAAAAGTTACTTGCAAAATTTTTTTAATTGAAACTTTAATCATTTTAATGAGCAGGAGTATTTTTATTCTAAAATTGACTATAAAATAATTTTACCTCTGACATAAAAAACCTGAAAGCCTGTTTCCCAGGGCTAATGTTTTCCACTAATTTTATTTTAGGAAAAAAACCCCTCTGTTATTGCTATACTCTAAGCTTCACAAACTTATTATGAACAATAATGAAGTGCCCCAAGATCCCTGAGACTTTTCTGTGTATTCAAGGATCCCATATTAACTCTCACTTTTCAAAATCTAATACTGACAGAAATAGCCCCCCAGATTTTGTGCTACTTCATGTAAAATAAACCAAACAACCAAACAAGCAACACCCCATTGACTTTCTCAATATTCACCATTTACATTGAGATTTAAAAAAAAGATCAATTTATTTAAGTGTTTAAATTTTATGAAACACAAATAATCATACTTCTCTTCTGTAAACTATTGCTAATGCAGAAACTGAACATGAAGGCCACCGGAAGCATCCTGTTTACTTGAATTCCACTCTGGCACTCTGGTGCTCTCTTCGCAACTCTATCTTTACCTTCTCTCCTTTTCATCTAATTCTGTATATACAAAATTGAGGTATTTGCTAGAATTGAAACACTTGTCTATTACAGCATCCTCTTTTATTATTCTCTTTTATTATTTTAATTCAATTCTGCTCATTACCATCCTATCTCCCTAATGCCATCTAACTTATTTGCCCTCACATCACTGTTTTGTGGCAAGAAAGAAAAATGGACCAAGGAGGGAATACATGACTTGTTCATGATGCCACAAAAGTCGTTAAACAAATTGAATCAAGATTTTCTCATACCAGCTCCCAATCTCTTAAACATGTTATTTTGCTGAATAATTGAAATTCACTGTTTTGTGTTATGCAGATACTCTTGAACTGAAGAAATCACTCGTATTCCAAGTCATATTACAATGAAGAAAGAATTTTTTCAAAGGAAACAAATAAGTTACTTTAAAAGTTTCTATGCAATTTATGTTTCTTGTTAAGATTTTGAAATACAAATTGTGAAACTACCCAGAGCAAACACTTCAGGAAATGGCAAAACATCCATTTGCACATTTTCGCCTTTTAGTAATTCCTACTTCCTATAAATGTCATCTGTTTCCAGCTCTCTTCTACACAACCAAATACGTGAGGCTTTTCAGTTGGTAACAAAAGATCTCCTTGCATGCCACTTGACGCTAGCTTTCAGCTAATTAAATAATTCCTCTATGAATGCTACATAAAAACTAATTATTTAATGGTGAAAAAATGCTGAGAGCTAACTGAATCTTTTGGGACAGAGCATGGCCTACAGGGAGGGGAGCTGCAGCAGTGCAAGTCTTAAAAGCAATAGAGGATGAGCCAGCCATAAATCCTCCCGCAGGCCTACGGAAGCACGTTCTGCAGCAGAAGGCTGCCGTTGGGTAGATTAATGTCATGTCTATTCTGCCCTGCAGCTGCCAGTTCCTCCTCAGTTCACGCTGTTTCCCCTGGGGAAGTCAGTACTCTCTGGAACTTCGTCTCCAGTCCCCACCTGCGTTGTAGCTCCTGCAAGTGACTCTCAACATGAAAAAAAAAAAAACAAACCCAACCCCCCCCCCCAAAAAAAAACCCAAAACCCAACCAAGAACCAACTTTCACAGCAAACTCACAAATGGAGCAGCCACAGCCCAGTAAAAAATATCTCCTGGAACCACGAAAATGCACCCATACAAATGATACCTGTAGGAGAATATTTTAAATTTTATTTTTCCTTACTTTTTTTTTTTTAATAGAAGTAATAACTACATAATAAAATTTAAGAGCTTAATTTTATATGGAATTGAGAAACAGGACATGACAACCCAGAAAAGATTACGGTCAATTTGTCTGGTTATCACCAGAGACTAACCTATTGATTTCCTACTGGCCAGGATCTGCAAAAGTATTTTGCATTGTGCATTACAACTTAAGGGTTTATCATAACTTAATATAGCAATTACTGGAATGTGATCATACCAATTAAAGACAATGCACGAGAAGGTCCAAGAGATAAATATAATTTCAGGCTCCATATCCATAAACACACAATAAACTGTGCTTTTACTGAATGCCCTTCGAGAAAGGTTTCTTTTTCTCCCTCTTTGCAATATAAAAAAAGAGGGGGAAAAAACCTCAACAAACTGCTCTTTCCTGTATTTAATGTGGCTTAATGTTGCTTTGCATATGTTCTTTCTGTTGTTTCAAGATACTGTTGGCAGCATAGCACACCTCAACACTGTTTTTATCACAGTGTGAAAAACACCAGATGTACAAAATTAAAGTTCAAGTTAATCAAAATATTGCTTGACAAAGCAAATAATTGAATTGCACTTTCAATGCACTGTGGTAGACAATAATTAACATGCAGCATCTTCAACATTTGGATACAACTTCCAATTTCCGTTTTAACATCATAGAATGCTGTCTACACATTTTTTAATGGTACCCCTGATAATAATATATTCTGGTTTTAATCATATTCCACGTTGCAGGAAATGAAGCTTGCAATTTTCCCAGGTGCTTACCAAATTACTACTGCAAGCTAATTCTCATTCCCCAAGTTAAGACTTTCAACACTGTGCACATTAACATCCTGCTTATGTTCTTCCTCTACAACAGAAGGTAAGTTAATATGTGCTTCAATTATATCCAGTTTGTGCATTTATAGCACCCTGTGGGCAGCACTATAAGGCTGTAAATGTACTTATCCTGCTTCTTTAATGCTCTACTGTATTACAGGGGAGAAAGAGAGAAAGAGAGAGAGAGAACTGTATCATTTTATCAAGAGAATCGATAAGGAACTCAACTTCACTGTATTGATTCGAGAGGGCTGCTAAGGCACAGGTCTGTCTTTGCTTGCTACAAAAAAGCTTGCCCGAGCTTGACTTTTATATAAATTTCCCTCTTCTTCACATATGCGCATGAGCACACACATTACTAAGCCTGTATTTGTCAGCTTTAATAAAATGCACATGAAGCACATTTTCATGTATTGTAGACACTTCATCTTAAATTAAAATGGAAGATATATTGCACAATTGCCTCTTCTAACTGCATCTATTGACATAACTGAACAGTGTCTTAAAGAAAGCACCCTATTTTTTTCCTATCTTGTTTATTTTATTGCAGGCCAGCCTGAGATTTCATGAAATAAGTGTACATTTGCAGTCATACAGTTTTGACTTTTTTTTTTTCTATTTCTAATGCTACGTTGATCTAAGAATGGTTGACTGAATACATACTCATATTTTGTATTTTAAGATTTTATTTTATTTTTAATTGTAACCACTTTCCTTCTTGTTCTTTATGGAAATTTTCCAGAAGCTTTAGGGAAAACAAACAAACAAACAAAAAAACACAAAACAAACCAATGTGGGAAAAAAGTAGTTTTAAAAGTGCCATAGCATTTTGGGAAGGAATATAAACCTCTCCTGCATTAGGGGACATGATAACCATATTTTCAGTAGCTAGGGAAAAAAAAAAAAAAAGTCCTTAAGGAAGCTTATATGCAAATTTTTATACTCACAAATTTTGAAAAATATTTCCTCCCAATTTTAATTCAAATAGTTTTTACTATTTAAAATTGTGGGAAAAAATGACTTTGCGATTGTTAATATTTAGATTTCACTACACAGTTGTTAGATTTAGACAACATGATACTTCAGTTTATCCTTCCAATCTTAGTTTACCACAACAAAAAAGAACAAAGAACAGAACACTTTTGGTTCAGCAAAAGTGTAATCCACATGTATGTGTTAGGTTATACTGGGAGCAGTTTATACCATGAAAATTTTTTCAACAAAGGGTATGATTTGAGAGGTGATCTTACTGGGGTACAGATTATATACATGACAACATTGACAGTTCCTTCCACTTGCAAAAATTACATATACAAAAGGTGCCCTTTTTCATTTATCATATTCATTGTTAAATATGCGAGTGATCCTAACCAGCAAGAATCAAATCAAGACTATTGTCAATTTCTGTGTCTTGGAGAGTCCCCTTTGCACGTAGTTTGTGTGTGGCATCAAATTTGACCAAAAGAACATGTAATTGCTTTTGTGTGCTCACTTCTCCTTCAGAAGTCCTCAGGCCTGGAGTCTAAATGTGTACAAAAAATCTAACATGCATTTTTACTGCATCACCACATAAATTAATTGCAATTATTTTTAAACAAGTTTTCCTTTAAACCTTCTAATTTCTTTCTAGAATTTATAATATTTATTTTCTTCTCCATGACTACAGGCATTCTGAAGCACTGTTGAGGAAAACATTATATAAACATGTCTTGGACATTCTGATATAGTAACCTAGTTATGCACACCTTCAAGTCAACCAGAGGCAAAACAACAGTTTGTCCCACAAGGCTAGGACAAAGGTAGAGACAGAAAATCTCAAGATTTTTCTCTGCCATAGACCTAAGCAGCTCTGTTTCACTAGCTTCTGCTCTACCTTGTTGACAATTTACAGCTTGTCTTTACAAAAGATGCTGTAACTTGCTGTACGAAAATATATGGATACATAGAGATCAAATAATATATCCTTTTTCCCCTCTTCTGATTCATGCTGTTAATTCTAGGTGTCTTCTAAAGATTAATTTGACAACAGTCAATTGTTCTTAAAACCAGATAAGTTCAAAACACAGGGTGCTTGTTCCTACACATGCCACTTGAGTCTCATTTTCCCATGCCCTTACTGAATGGTAATAGAGAAGGTTTTATAAAAGTTTCACTTAAATTAAAACCAATTAAATGACACTAAATCACTTAAAGTCAATAAATCTGAAATATAAGTACTAGTATAAATCCCCTTTACTTAAATAAAATCCCAAACTCCAATGCACATATCAGGTCCATATTGAACCCGAAAAGGTTCAGTAGCCCATAATTTAGCAAGCAGGCAGAACAGAAGAACAAAATCTGTTTGAGCACTATGATGGGTAAACAAATATGTTAATTTCTATTGTGTTTTACTTGACCGTGAGTTTCAATGTATTTTGGTATTAAGGAAGAAGCATGAGAAATACATCATTTTTCATACATTTATTAGGCATGGATTCAAAGAGCCGAATTTATCCCATGGGATTCATTGCCACAAAAGCATATGTTCAAAATAAACAGTATGGAGGGGAAGTGAGAGTAGTATTTTCCATTCTAAGTTCAGTCACTTACTACTTTTACTAACCAAATTTAAGTTAGCCTCCTCATTGAATTTTGTAGGACTATACTTACAGAGCCAATGGAGAAATGTAAGGAACCTGAATCACTGCTCAGAAGATGAAACATAAGTCCTCATTTAGACTAACCCTGTTTTTCTCTATTAATTCTCTACAGAGAAACTAGAGGCATTATTCTTCTTCTAACAAGTCCTAGTTTGTAAATCACCACATTGACTCCCATATAAGACAGCCTTTCTTTTAAAAGAGAGAGAAAGAAAAAAAAAAAAAAAGCCAAAAAAAAAAAAAAGCATTGTGGTTATTCTGCTGCTGTCTTCTTTAGGGAAGCTTTATTAGTACCAACCATCCGTCGTCTGGATGATGCAGCCACAGTCAATAGATCACAATGGAAAAGCTGGCAGCCTTTGTCAACTGCATCTGCCTCTATACCCTATTTTGGCATTCTCAAACTGTCCCAAGACACTCCGGTCTGTGGGGACCAAAGTGTCATGTTAAAAGGGTTCAGTTTTGTTCCTGTTTTAGGGCCCTGCCCAGGGCCTTCACTGAAACAGTTCCGTTTCAGAGCCCTGCCGAGGGCTCTCACAAAGACAGGGCAGCGTTTGCCTGTTTCAGAGCCTCGCCAAGGGCTTTTCACTGAAACAGCATCACAAAGCTGAAAAGATAAATGATTTCCACTTTCAGAGTCCTGCTAAGGGCTTTTCACTGAAACAATTCAGCATTTGCTTGTTTCAGAGCCCCGCAAAGGACTTTCACTGAGACAGTTTTGAAAAGTTGAAAAGCTAGCAGATTTATTGAAGCAACAGGCATAACAGATCCAGAATTGCCGTTGATAAATGCACTAGCTGCAATAGCACTAATATATTATAATAATACTAGCAAGATAAAATAAATGAATAAATGCTGTCCTGGGTATTCTTTGCCAAGAGGTGAAGGTGCAAAGCTTGCCAAAAAGGCATCCCTGTCTTGGCAGAGGAAGAGGAACACAGCCGTCGACTGTCTCTGCTGGGTCTCAAGTTTTTTCTCCATCAGAGAGATCTCTCCAAGATACTCCCCTCAGTGTCCCTTATGTACTAACTTTAACCTTTCCCTTCCCTGGGGTGATGTTTTAGCATGATTTGAGTGGAGAGTCGGGTACTATAGTCATACATGTTTAGCATGTTCTTCTTTTAGCTCATTATCATACTTAGGGGTGTCAACTTTAATATTCATTTCACAGAAAATAAAGCAAAAGGTCTCACTCCAGGTACCGAGGCCTTCTGGATTCTCTGCTGAAGCCATTTATCTGCTTATTCCTGCATTTCTGCAAATTTGGAGCCAAAACAGGGCCATCCTGCTGCCACAAGACTCCCTTCTGGCTGCTTTTCAAGTGGACCTCTGGGTTCTCCCCCCCGCCAGGTTTCACACAGGAGATAAGCAGACACCAGCATTTTTAACCTCTTATGTACCAAATTCCCACATTTTCCACACAGGGACTATATCCACAGATTCAAGATCCAAATCATGCTCGTATAAAATCAGTCTTGGGGGTATCTCTTATGTTTGAATCCTCTTCACCTATCACCATGCTCACCTGGTGAACTAACACTCATGTTAGCATGGATTTGATGCAAGTTAACAATATACAAGACATAATAATCATGATGATTACTATTAATACAGATTGCAATAAAGAAGCAAGCCATCCTGATGATGAGACTCCTAAACCATGCAAAAGTTTGTTTAACCATCCTACCTCCATGCTGTCTCTAAGGTCCCTACTCACTTTTGCCACACACTTCATGTGGTCTAATTGTTCATTAAGGTCTTGAGTTACATTTGGTATATGGATACAGCAAGTGTCATTGGCTAAATTCAAATATCCACACACTCCATTTTCATGCAACAACAACAAGTCGAACGTCAGTCTGTTCTGTAATGTCATTTTTGACATTGCTTGTAGTTGCACATACAGTTCTTTCGGCCCCACATGAGTTACATCAGTGAGTACTTTAATCTGGCTGGTGAAGTTATACACCATAATTCAGTTCTGGAATGCCGTTACTTAAGGTGTGAAAATCAATTCCAGTGCCCATCTGACCACAGTTCCTGTTGTCAGGCATTGCCAGGGGTCTTTTGATGCCCTTTTAATCTGTCTCCATAGAGTTGGTGCTCTCTCCAGAGGGGAGTGCAAAGCATTAGCAGTCCCAGCGAATGTTGACATTGCTGGGCCCCCACAGGTAAGTCTGTAGTCCATGTTCCATCACTGCTAACCCACACAGTGTGTCCCATAGAGGGTATACCGAGTTCTGAACAAATTATATCAGACCAGGTATCGTTGATAGCCAAATGAGACCAAGTGTCATTGACTGAGGTGGTATAGTTACAATAAATACAACCTAGTCAAAGGGCTTGAGCTATCAGACTCAATCTATGAATTTCAGTCTTTTGGCTGCTACAATTATAAACATTAGTAGAATTCCAATTATAGTGTTTTGGGCTATCTGAGCAGGAAATATTTGTATATCATATATCGACCTGTTTGGAGTCGTCCAGTAATCCAATGGTCCCAACCCAATCAATGCACCAGTTAGTAGTTTGCATACAATGCCAGTCACCATGTCGTGGTGCTCCCCATGGTGTGTTAGTACATTGTTCCCCAGAAGGACATTAGATTGTCTCAACTGTTTCACCACCATCTTCAAACTTTAGCAGTGGCTTAGCGATATTGCAATTATCTGTGGTTCCACTTCCCTTAGGGGTTCACTGTAGGACATATTTCCCTTCCTCAGTGTGTGATGTTAGATTGGTATGGTTTTGAGTTTCCCATACAGCCTCCCAAGTTTGGGTCAGACCCATGGTCAATATTCCCCCGGGTTACCAGTGAACTGGCAGACTGGGGAACGGGTAAGCACACTGTGATTCTGCTAACATTATACATGTGCCCAAAAGCTTGAATTAGTTGCAATACAAGATTTGGAGTCTCTGGTTCTCCAAATGAAGTTCCTGTTAATATGACTAAGACAATCGACATGGCTGTCCCCATGTTAAAATTCTGGTTTCCAAATTATTGTCATTGTCAATAACACATTAATTCCAACCATAAATATTAAGAGCCCTTGAGGACACTCTGGTTTGGTGTAGGATAACCCGTCATCCCACATAGAGTTTATTAGCATCAATATTCCTGTAAAAAACAAAAGAGAAAATGTTTGGTTGTAATATGACTGACAGAAATTAGGTTAAAAGGTGGGCTAGAAATTTCTACTAAAACCTTTGCCAAGACTTTATGGGCAATTGTGGGGGAATGTTTGTATCCCTGAGGCAGCCTGTTAAAAGGTATACAGTATCCCTTTCCAAGTAAAGGCAAATTGAGCCTTATCATGATCCCAAAGTGGAATCATAAAAAACGTGTGCTTTATATCTAGGGCGGCCATCCATGAGTGAGACACCCCCTGAATTTGGGTTACTAATTCTGCAATGTTTGGTACAGCAACTGTTAAAGGTGCAGTATTGGTATTCAATCGCTTATAATCAATCTTAAGCTGCCACTGTCCCCTCGGCTTTTTCACTAGCCAGACAGAAGAATTATAAGGGGAGTAAATGCAAGTGGTAATATATCTTTTTTCCCAAGCCTGTTACCACCCCATCAATGCTCACACGAGCATCTTCTGGCAAGGGGTACTGACTCACATTGGCAATTTTTGATGTATGCAAGGGTATAGACATCTCTAATAAAGTTATACATTTAAGCTCACCCCCTCCCACATTAACTTATCCAGCAAAACTCCAAATTAAACCATCAGGAAGTTTCCACATTCTGCCATACAATAGATCAAATCCCAACATGTTGGTATCGGCAGCACCAACCAGTACTTCTGTGCAGGTCAATTTAGACTCCCCTGGGAGCCACAGGGGGAGACTGTTTTTGCTGTGGGACATTCCTTTATAATACCATCGATTCCTGTAAATTTGACCTTATGGCGACTAGGCTTCGCATTTAATCTTTCTGCGGTCTCCTTAGTAATTACCGATATTTGAGCTCCTGTATCAATGAGGAAATTTATAAAAGATCTCCTTGGTCCTACTGGTAGAGCAACGACAGGTTTGTGATGTTTATTACAGTGCCACTCTATAGCTAGCACCTGCTGGGCAGGGCGGCTCACCATCCTCCCTGGGGATGTACATTTTTTGGAGGGGTGTCTGCTAAATCAATTAGAACTTGCTGATGCAGACTGCCCGGAGACATTGTGGAGTCTCCCACTCTGGAGACATTCAAAACCCGCCTGGACGCCATCCTGTGCAACCTGCTGTAGGTGAACCTGTTCTGGCAGGGGTGGTGGACCAGGTGATCCCCAGAGGTCCCTTCCAACCCTGACTGTTCTGTGATGCTGTGGGGCCAAGGGCATGGATCTAGCAGGAGTCAATTTATTTCCTGCTGGCTGACTTCTCCCTGCTGAATCAGTTCTTTGGCTTAATGATTGCGCCAGAGCTCGGAGGTCGGCAGTGGATGTGCCATAAAGTAACTGGTGCAGCACTCCCATCACCAAGGCTCTACACCAAAGATCATTATGTTCCTTATCAAATTTTGGGTTTAACTCTGGCTTGGGCTTAGGGGTGTAAACGTGATGAAACTGTGGAGGGGGCTCGGGCAGTTTCCTGGCGTTTAAATCAACCCAGCCCATATGGCACCCATAATTTAC
>NW_009649293.1:506359-576782 GCF_000708025.1 Charadrius vociferus | reverse complement strand
GGACCTGATCTGACAGAGGCTGCACAGCAGCTGCAGCAGCATTCATAGCACAGGCACAGGTAGTTTGTATGCAGCCCTGGGCATTAGCCACATATGTCTTTAAGCTATCTGGGAGTCCACAAATAAGAGGAGTTAATCTCACTGGATCAACTGGGGCTAATATCAGGGATATCCTCTGTACATCCCTGATGTGTATGACATCACCTGTATGCAGGTTGCCTTTTGCACAGACATGGCCACATTGGAAAACTGTGAGATCTTAATAACAAGGGCATCTCCTCTTTCTTGCAGGTCTAGGCCACCAGCCCAACAGGCAGCCTGTGTAGCCAATGAGTAATTTTGCTCACCTCGCACAGCGGTTAAAAACACTCCAGGGCCCCAGTAGCCCTTCTTCGCTTAACAGGATTCGGTTCTCCCCTGTGAGGGAGACTCTGCAAACATCCCATCTCAGACTCTTCTGGATGCCTGGAATATTTTTCCTGCATCTTTCCTAAGTCAGTGGGACACCATGGAATTGTTTGCACAGTAATAAGAACATCATTATCTCTCTCATTTGCAGTTTCAGTTTTGATCAACAGTCATATAGGTATGGGTTCTGGGGTAAGATCGTAACCACAATCTCCCACCAATTTATCAGTGTCATCACCGTACCAGACGTCCCCATCCCGTATTTCAGGAGTGGCACAGTGTATTAATTTGCAGATTTGTTTAGCATGATGAAGTCTGGTTTAGTAAGAGATTTAATTTTTTCCTGTAATTGCCTTTCTAGCTTTCTGGCTGAGGACAACAGCATTTTAAGTTCTCTATTTTCTATTTTTAGGTTTTAGTTTTCAGTCATGACGGCACCTACTTGCGTCCCCAATTTCTCCCAGTTCTCCCTTTCAAAGGTCAATGACGTCTTCAAGACAACGCTTAATTTTCTGACTTCAAAACAGTATATTGTACATTTGCAATTCATTAGGGGGGAGGGGACTCTAATTTCCTTTTGCGTGCACGATAAACAAGCCCCAAATATCGCACAGACAATGCCTTTGCATTTACCTTCTTTATTCTTTTGATCACTTCTACATTGTTCTCTCCATTCTACCACTATGTCCTCAGCTTTCCAAAATTTTTGGGCCTGTTCCGTTCCTGCTTCTGATGGGGCACACTTAAATTTTTGCAGCAGTTTATCCATGGCAATCCTGCTGACTACACCAATTTCTGTCACGTTAAAAGGGTTCAGTTTTGTTCCTGTTTTAGGGCCCTGCCCAGGGCCTTCACTGAAACAGTTCCGTTTCAGAGCCCTGCCGAGGGCTCTCACAAAGACAGGGCAGCGTTTGCCTGTTTCAGAGCCTCGCCAAGGGCTTTTCACTGAAACAGCATCACAAAGCTGAAAAGATAAATGATTTCCACTTTCAGAGTCCTGCTAAGGGCTTTTCACTGAATCAGTTTTGCAAAGTTGAAAAGATAACAGATTTATTGAAGCGGGAGATATAACAGATTCAGAATTGCCGTTGATAAATGCACTAGCTATCCCTTCTATCCTAACATCCGTTCCCCTCCCTGCAGTGATGTTTTAGCATGATTTGAGTGGAGAGTCGGGTGCTATAGTCATACATGTTTAGCATGTTCTTTTAGCTCATTATCATACTTAGGGGTGTCAACTTTAATATTCATTTCACAGAAAATAAAGCAAAAGGTCTCACTTCAGGTACTGAGGTCTTCTGGATTCTCTGCTGAAGCCATTTATCTGCTTATTCCTGCATTTCTGCACATTTTGAGCCAAAATAGGACCATCCTGCTGCCACAAGACTCCCTCATTTGGCTGCTTTTCAAGTGGACCTCTGGGCTCCCCCCCCCCCAAGTTTTCACACAGGAGATAAGCAGACACCAGCATTTTTAACCTCTTATGTACCAAATTCCCACACAAAGACACCAGGTACAGGTTTTAGTAAATCCCATTAGTTCAGGAGAACCTGCAGTTTGGCTTATCAGCTGGCAGGCGCCTTACATTCACCATGCTCTGAATTCAGAAATAGGAAAATTATTAAAATAAATAAATAAATCAAACCTTCATTTTTGTAATGAATCTGTAAAATTTGTTCAATTTTGCTGGCAACTTCTCACCAACTGTTGGGAGAAAGGAAGTGTCAGTTCTTTAACAGTTCAGTAACAGAGAAGGAGAAAGAAAATAAAATTATATGTAAAAGATTGCTTGACCAGATGTAAGATATTATATCTCAATGTTCACTAACAAGATTAAGAATTTCTCATCATTAATCTGTTGTGTGTAGTCTGCAGTTGCTCTTTGAGCAGGTCAGCTGTTGACAGCAATGGCAACACAGAACTTGGAAGGAATGTAGAAAACACATTACATTACACACTCTGCACAGGATATCCAGGAATACTTCTTGAACATAAACATGCAGCCCAATCGTCCTTCGGTCATCCAGAATATGTCAGCTTAAAAAATGTGATATGGATATGTTAAAAAAGGATAAAAAAAGGATATGTACCAGTGGGATACATGTGTACAACTACCGTAATGAATCTCATTGTGTGTGTATAAACACATACATATATGTATACACACTGAAGTGTTTATACATATAGATAGACTCAGATACCATTACTGATATATACTGGTTTATACAACAGTACCTTAGTATATCCATACAAGCAATATTTTTTCAACTTAAGAACTTCATTCTTTCCTGTCTCCAAAACCACTTTTCTTTCTGATTTGTCTTTCTACTACTTAAGGAAACAAAGACAAGGCAGACAAGAGGTTAATATTTCTAGATAGTTATCTTATGCTTGTGTTTACCAGAAAAACGAATACACTCTGCACACACCCCTTCACCATATAACCACTACGTTGTTGGCATGATGGGTCCCTGGGGCTGCCAAACCATAATGCTTCATTTTTTTCTCATAAGAAAGAACACCAGAAGGCTAAGTGAACTAAAGGATATTTTTTTTCCTTTTTCTTTTTTGTTTTCATTAAGAGAAAACTCAGAATGGGACTTGTGTTCTTGCAAGCTCATGTCTTTCCTTCAGTTCTGCTCAATCCAGAAGCTGTGCAATTTTTAATTTGGTTGCTGCAAACTCCACTGTCACCTCTGGGTCTCTAGAAAAATAGGTTTTGCAGTCTGTCACCTTAAAGGATGGGTTACATGAATTTTCCCTGCCCGATTTCTGTTGTGCTGCAGGCTTCCAGCTCACCTGACTCCCCGGTTCCCTGTTCCATAACATGCTGTGGAGATTTTCCCTTCTGAGAGAGCTCTCTGGAAAGAAACAATTACCCTTTCCCTCCTTGGAGCTCCACATAACCCAGAGGACAGCAGCCTGGCTGGACCAGGCCAACAGACCCCCTTTCCTGCTGGTACCCAAAGGAGCATAAAGCAGTGACATACAACACAGAATAATGAAGTACCATCCATCACAGAGAGCAGTTTGTCAGAATTAGCTAAGTAACTTCTGTATCAATACCTATCTCTAACTCAACAAGTAAAGGACAATGTCCACAGTATTTGTATTCTGAACAGAATATTTCAATGCTCCCTTGCAAAAGGGACATTTGGCACAAAGTAATAGCTTTACCACTGATGGGTAATTAGGTGCTGGTATGCAAACGAATCTTTTGGAATATCTGGTCTTTAGTGAGACTTCACTTCACTGAAGCACTGCTTATGGTTTCATTTCACTGTCCTTGGTCAGCCTGTTTTCATTAACATGGGGATGGTTTTCCTTTTTTCCTAATTTTTCCTCATTTATTCTGGATTTTTAAAACAGATTTAATAAAAGGGGCAGCTCAGAATTCAACATCTCAGCCTCTTTTTTAAGACATTCTGGTAGATCTGAACAGGCCCCTGTCAGAAGTGAAGTCAGTGACACAAGCACACTATGTCATAACAGACTGACAGACGTTGACACCAGCCAAGTCCTTTGTGGTGAAGGAAGCACTCAATGCTGCATGTGGGAGCCCTCAAAACTTTTTACCACCTGGGCTAGAGGTGGTTAACACATTGATCACAGCCAAGAGCAGTGGCATCTCCCTTCTCTGAAAATTATTAGCCAAATGCTGGCTCTTGATTTCACATCTTTTGAAAGACCAATATCTCGTTTTCATATCTCCTTAGCTGCTACCACTGTGTCTGGTGTCACAAGATTTCCAGCTTGGACACATACTTCAGCCTTAACCAAATACTGCCTTGTATTCTTCTGTATCTTGACTGAATAAAAGATGGAGAGAAGAGAAACATGCTTTGCAAAATCCATGTTGCCACCATAATTTGCCCCATTTTTCCATTAAACAGCTTTTACTCTTCAGCTAGAGAAAAACTGATCTATAACACAGGGGAAGCTGTGGAAAAACTTTCATAATAATATAAAACAAATAGTTAACTTTTCTGCAGCTTTGTCAACCTAAATCTTCAAAATTGTATTTTGTTTTCCCTATAGCAGTCATGCCATGTGATCACATGAAGAGGGCAGAAGATTTTTTTATGCCAGTGTGGGTATAATGCTGATGAATAACTGAAAGACTTATTTTACCAGCACGTCAGTTAAACTTTTAAGAACTACTAGAATAATCTTCCCCTCTCTGCCTTTTCCTTTGTACTACAAATATTCAAGATAAGGAAAAATGATACATTTTAATGCTTTATTAAGTACTTTGAAAGAAACAGAAAAAGTAGAATAAAAGATCATTTTGAAATGGTCTGTTAAATTTATACTTCTAGGGTATTTTTTTTTTTTAAATGAAGATCATTAGCACTTTGTTAAGTTCATCATTTTTCCTTGTAACATTAGGATTATTAAGTATAACATCATTTTTCACTGGAATATGTGGTACAATGCCAAATCATAAGCCAAGCCAAATGGAATACACAGGCAGAGAGAAGGGGAGACATACTAACAGAGGTATTTCTTAATAACGGAAACCTAGCAAAAGAGGCATCAAATTTGTCAGCAGAACTGCAGATATGACTCTATCAATAATCCATGGCACTTTTGTATTTCCCAGCTGAGGCTATTATACAGCTTTGGATGACAGCCTGCTTCAACTTCATCATACAATCCACTGGGACAGAAACTCATAACTGGCTTTCAACATAGATCCTTCATATAAAGGGTAATAACTGCAGCCAGTCAGTGTAGTAAGATTATCAGAGAGTGCAGCAATGAGCTGCAAAATGTGGGAAAGACAGCCTGACAGAAACCTGACAAAGTAACCTCAGCAGGGTAACTTCTTTAAACATCAAGGGGAGAAGAAAGGTATCAGAAAGATCCCCCACAGAACCTTCCTCAACACTGTTCAGCTGATACTTTTTAATTAAACTTATCTTGACCTATCTTCAAACATTAGAGAAAATGAATAATTAATCAGCAACTTGAGCTACTTCAAGAAAAGCAATAAAGACACTACAGAAGGTTTTATCTGTACTGATGAACATTATTGATATTCTTGTAAGTTCATTGATTTCCAATTGAAGGTTTCAATAGGACTGTCACTGTGACATAACATTATTATCTAATAATGAATTGTCTAATAACGTATCTATGTGATGTACATAAAAAACAACTTAATTGGGCCTGTTAAATCAGCAAGGGCAAAAGTTTAAAAACCTTCTACATGGCTTTCGGATCCACTATCCTATTTTCAGAGGTTCGACATAAACATTAGTTAGAGCCAGATAACTTCATCTCCAGTTCCTGAGCTCCTTCAAAATTTACACAAAACTTTTTTCTGTATTTATTCTGATATAGGCTGGCTTTCACATCCAAGCGGAGACTCAAGGGCTCAAGCTTGTGCGAACTGCCCTACATGATCAGAACTATTTAATGGTAAAGTTTTGATTGTAGATATAGAGGTAGACATACTCAGTTGGCAGCCAGTCACAAGTGGTATTCCCCAGGGCTCAGTACTGAAGGCAGTTTTGTTCAATATCTTTATCAGTGATCTGGTCAAGGGGATTGAGTACACCCTCAGTAAGTATGTGGGAGCATTGATCTGCTTGAGGGTAGGAAGGCTCTACAGAGGGATCTGGACAGGCTGGATTGATGGGCCGAGGCCAATAGTACGAGCTTCAACAGGGCCAAGTGCCAGGTCCTGCACTTGGGCCACAACAACCCCATGCAGTGCTACAGGCCTGGGGAAGAGTGGCTGGAAAGCTGCCTGGTGGATAAGGGCTTCAGGGTGTTGCTCAACAGCCAGCTGAATATGAGCCAGCAGTGTGCCCAGGTGGCCAAGAAGGCCAATAGCATCATGGCTGGTATCAGAAATAGTGTGGTCAGCAGGACTAGAGAAGTGATTGTGCCCCTGTGCTCTGCCCTGGTGAGACCCCACCATGAATACCGTGTTCAGTTTTGGGCCCCTCACTACAACAAAGACATTGAGGTGCTGGACCAAGTCCAGAGAAGGGTAACAAAGCTGATGAAGGGTCTAGAGCACAAGTTGCATGAGAAGTGGCTGAGGGAACTGGTATTGTTTAGTCTGGAGAAAAGGAGGATGAGGGGAGAACTTACCACTCTCTTCAACTACCTGAAAGGAGGTATAAAGATTTGTTTAAAAGTTCAATTGATTTCCCTTTTTGCATAGGAAAAAAAAAATAACCTAAAACTTATTTATTTTTTTGTCTGATCTGATTGACATGGGAAAGAAACCAACGAGCATAATGAAGGTCTCCTTGAGATCCTTGCTTATGAAGTTATTGCTAGAATTTCAAATTATATTAAATAATAATTCAGAAGTATATGATTAAGTTTTAATCATTTCCTTTCAGTAATATTATTCTTCCCCATAAAATACTATGATTTTGCTTTTGTTTTTAAATTTATCTGTTTTGTTTTCAGAAATCACAATTCTATTTAAAATACTACATTTTCAAATAAAAATAGTTTTAAAGACCCCAGGAAACAACTGTTATTCCTCTTAATAGCTTTTCAGTACCTCCCAATCCAGTTCTATGAAACTAACCTCATCTTAATGGTGCTTGAGAGTAAAAAGTAATTCAAATATCTTGGGATTGGGAATATTCTTTCTTTTCTTCTTCTTTTTGTTCTTCTTCTTTTTCATGCTTAGCTGCTAATAGTGTTGAATAACCACATTGCTTAGCATGGTTTTGTTACATCGAGAAATACATTTTTTGTGGTGTATTGTGTTTTTTAAGAAGTTATAGGTAAATGCAGTAATTTAATTATGGCAAAAAAAACCCCAAAACAAAACAGCATGGTAATAATTAGATATTAATAATGTAGGTTTTAAGAGGACAGAGTCAATAAAATTTCATCATGAGGCTTTATTATTAAACGTCATTCTGCCATTCTGCTGTTGTAGAATATACACAAGAGGGATTTCTATTCCCTGTTCAACCCTTCTCATACCATTTTGCAAGGGAACAAGAACGAACTCACTTAATGCTGTTTGGTCACCAGGTAACCAGTATAGATCCTCAGTCTGGCCAGTCTAAGTTTTTTATGGCTTTTTCTTTAATCGTTGTCTAAGGAAAAATGTTAGTTTTGACAATACAGGGAAGAAATATAATTTCAATACAACATTCAACTTAGTCTTCTCCCCACCCCCCCCACCCCCCCCGGTTTTGTTTTGATTAAAATTTTGGAATTAAGGATGGGATTTATCTCAATAACTTTTGCTGGCTACAATGCATGCTACACCAGAGCAAAACAGCCCAGACTTCCATAGACAACAGATAGGAGTCAACATTTCTAGAGAACAATTAAAGTCATTAATTTTGGATATATGGTTTAGGATTGCACACTAGAAGTTCCCATTTCTTTCCCTTGACTACATTAAAAAGAGTTACTAGTAATGACTGAAGTCTTGAGGATCAGCTGAATTCTGCTGAAATGTTTCACATTTTGATAGGAAGCAAGTACTACAATTTTATTTTTTTTCCAACAGGATATTCATAGTTTCCAGTGTTTGCCCCATCCTGCTACAAAGAATGGAAATGTCATATCATTCTGCAACACAAAATGTCTTTATTTCACTTGTCACTATTAATAACAGAGGAACCTCAGACATCTCTATCTAGTGTCTGAAGTATAAGGTACTATCACTATCACCTGAGTTTAAAGACCATAATGAGACTTCTGGATAGAAAAATCACTAGAAGTGCATGACAGCTACTAAAGGAGTACATATGTACTGTGTTAAATTGCCAGGTATTCCTACTGAAGCCTAGTGCAATATATTAACCCTTCTTCGTGCTTCAAGCAACAGACAACAAGCACAAGGCAGGCATAATTCACATGAAACCTTCAGCTACAGAAAATTATGTAAGATAACTTTTCAGCCCACTACAGCAGCAAAGAAATAGTCCCATTTTGTCTAATAAACCCTCCTGTGCCTCTTTTCTTCCTGCTATGACCTTTTCTTAACTGTTCTCTTCATCCCTTAGAACAAAACATCACATTCACATTTGAGAATGCTGTTTTGTTTCTGAATCAATCCCTCGTATACTAACAACTTGTGGAATTATTTTGATGCAGTTTTGTGTCAGATAATAAAAATCTGTTTACATTTTATAAAGATGTTACAAAAATAAAAAAAAATTCTTAGGTTCAAATGTAGCAAATAAACAATCTTAACATATTCAAGCACAATATAAGGAGCATTCTTCAAAAAAAAAGTAAGTCACCTCTATGCCATATCTGAAAATACATGATTACTTAAAGAGAGAATGAGAGAAAAAGTTATACAGATGTGGATTCTTACAGAGGTTTCTGTTGCATATTACACAACTGTGTTAGCCCTTAGTCTCCACTGAGGCATGAATTCCATTCCATGGACACCTCAAAATTCAGTTCTGTTCTGAGCCAAGGGTGAAAAACAGGCTTACTAAAATTCTCCGTGGAAGGAAAACCCTAGAATACTCACACCGAGGTACATCTATGGTTTTGCTGAATCCAAAATCTCCAGAACTCCAGGGTGTCTGCTCCTGACAGCAACCTTCTCTCTGACTATTGCAAGGTTATGGATACTTGGATGCATGGTATCTAACAGCCTGATTTAGGACAGGAAGAACTCAGCACTTTTCTGAGCAGATAAGGTGGACATTAACCAAATTTACCCTGTTTCCAGAGGAATTTTAGTAGAATATATTTGCTTCCTTTTTTTTTTTTTTTTTATTGTCAAAGAAAAGAAATTAAATTAAAATTGCCTAGACTTCTTCCATCAGCTCATTCTCAAAAGAACCTCTATTCCATGACATCTGTAACATACCTGGCATGTTTTGTTATCTTTTAAATACGACCTTACATGGTTAAGGAAAAAGTACCTATATGAGACACAAGACTTTAAAACCAGCACAGATTCATTCACAAGGCAATTAATAATAAAATCATAGAAATATAGGCTGCAAGAGATGTCATTTAGTCCAATTTCCCACTCAAAGCAGGACTACCATCAACACAAGATCAATACTAAAAATATCACTGTTCATTTAAATCCTTCCTCAGTGTTAGAGATGTGAACCATATAAATCATAAAATCTTAATAAGGCAACTATCACGGACTTCCAGCTTTCCATGTATCATACATCAGCAGCATTCTTGAACCACTGTTTTTCTGGCAATATCCTCTCAGGGACAACATACAAGGGCCATTGTCAATAGAAAATATTAATTCCTTTCCAAAAATGAAAATATTACAGAACTTAGTACTAAAAAAATGTATGAAAGATCATCTAATGTATGTTTACATGCAGCATAAACTTACTTATTAAAAATAGCACAAGATATGGTAATGATTTTGTTGTGCTGTATTTATGTTTATTGTAAAGGTATTCTGTATTTCAGAAGGTGCAGTGGTTACCATGGAAACTAATTTTTAGTCTATTGCAGAGTAAATAATTCTATAAATCTCACTTCATATCCAGTCCACAGGTATGACTTCCCTTTGTTATTGGTATGAGGGAGGAGAAGGGGATAATTTTTTTCCTCCCTGGGTATTTTTTCCTATGTAGTAGCTTTTCAGTTTGTCTAGCAGTGTCTTCTAGAGAAACAGAAGTAATTAAGAACAGAAGGGAGAAATCCAGATCTTGCAGGAGTCCTCATCTGAATTACTGAATGCTTCATGAACTTATGGAAAAATCATTTATTTCTCAGAATCTCATTGCTTCTGTAGATAGAATACAAATAAAAGACTTGCTAAATGTACTTCCCAATAGGTTGAGAAGCTGAACTAATTATTTTTATAAAATGATTTAAAATACTGCAACTAAAGGTGCTGTATAAGCTCAAACTAGTACTGTTGTTTTGAGTATTACTACCATTTATTACTGTGCTGGGATCAGTGAAGTTCATCATTTCTATAGAAAATAAAGTTATCAAGTGAATTTTACACTTCCTGGAATCTGCACATCACACATCACACATCAGTATTTTAATGTTTTGATAGAAAAAGACTTAGCTTTCATCCAGTGTGCAATTTTGTGCTTAGTAAAAATGCACATAGATGTTTATTCAACACCCCAAGGTGCTTGCTTTGGGGATGTAATTGATGGAATTGCACTAAGAGCTCCATCTTTATTGTTTTACACCTTTATATTCTGTTGTCTTATTATCTGTGCAACACTATAGGTACGATCTATGTATCTAATAGGAAAACTATGTTTCTTTTGTGATTATTTCTTTCCAGAACCTAGACTTTTGCATTACCCTTTGCAGTCTATCTTCTGCAACGTCCATGCAGAGCTGGAAAGCAGAAATCCCTGTTCTACCAACAGGGCTGAAGCACAGCGGAGCTAACAGATTCTTCTAAAACTCTGAAGGAAACTTGTGCCAGGGCCAGAAGAGGAATCACAGCTCCAGAGCCTACCTCCGCTGTTTAACTGGTTTTCATATCAGGCCTAACCACCACAATAACAGAGAGGAAAGCTGTCACTACACGACAGCTCTGAGTGTTGAACAGAGCCACATCCAGCAATGTTATTTGTAGAGTTCACCACTGAGCCCATTCACGACTTCTTGTAGTAGAGGCACATTTGAACTGTGCTCTGAGGAAATGGGCTGCTGTTCCTATAAGGAAGCGAGGAGTAGAAGTGAAGAAGACCCTGGTACCTGAAAGGGAAAGATGAAGGGGGGCAGATGGAGAAGTCCCTGGAGAGCTGGTCCCTCTGTATCTGCAAGGAGTATGAGAGATACAGAGCAGGAAACACTGAGTAGTGCTGCTGGGAATGGATCCTTTACCAGCCCCAGCAGCATCTGTCTGTCTGCATCAAGTGTGCTGTCTTTTCCTAGTGCTGTGACATAACAAAAGCAGGCAGCAGGCCCAAGGTTGTTTTACTGTCCCCAGGGTTCTGCTGCCTTGGAGAAGTACCTACCTTGGCCATGATGAGAGCCAGGCCAAGTTTAACAACAGCAAAGCTGCAGCCAGGGCAATTTTATGCAGTTATATCAACACTGTTGGATGCAACATCTTTGCAATAAATTTGATGCAAAGAAGAATTATCAAGTGTCTTTGAATATCAGGAAGGCCTCCATAAGAAACCGTGGGGAGGCATCACCTACAACACAAATAAAAATAGCTAGTGGATATAAAACTGTATTTTTTCAAAAGACCACCCTGTCTCAGCTCAAATAAGCATAGCAATGCTATAAGTTCATCTTATTAGTGACATAGAAAAGTATTTTCAAGTTTGGATTGCATGGGGACTTCTTTATTTTGACTGCTCTTGCAGAGTTACATCTGTCTCTCTCTTCTGTCTGTTTCCATTTATTTCCTACTCAGGCAAAATTGCTTTTATTGTCAATGGGAGGTGCAAGTGCTCAGACTTTATGCAGATTGTCCATGCACTTGAGTATCATAAGTGGTTTAACTGCTTCACTTTTGGCAACCATGTTTCAAACAAAAGCAAGGCTAAAATGTTATTTTTGCAGTATCTCCAGTGGCTGCACTGAATCACACTGCTCAGTTCAGTGTTTCCAAGCAATATAATTGTCCTTATACAGGATTTATGGACTTATTCAGGAATAATGAAGGAAAGGAAGATTACTATAATCATGTTTTCTGACTTGCTATGTATTTATCCATGCACTAATTCTGTAGCAAGCACATTTCCTTTTCTGATGCCAGCAAAGTACTCCTCATGTACTTAATCTGAGAACTTGGGCATTCTGGGAATGTCTTATTTGTTTAGCCCTGAGGTTCTGAATGTTTTGGGTAAATAGCAAAGGAATCCAAATGCAGCATTTGGTTTCAAGGAAATAAAAGAAAGAAAATGTTCACACAAGGAGCCTTTATATCTAAGTAATTTATATTCTTGCAAGTCTTCAGACTGACATCAACATTTCAGAGCTTGCCAAACATATACACCCCTTGAGCAAACGAACTATCACACAACTGCAAAGCTGCTACAGCTGACCTCCATCAATAATCTGCACATTATTAAGGTGCCTCCTGTTTCTGGCTGTTTGTTGTCCTACTCCATCCTCTCCACTTTTCAAGAATGGAAGTGTTTAATATTATCTGTGTTATAAAGAATGTACATTTGTGAAAAAATCATTGGACTGAATCATTTGGCTTACAAACCTTTACATAACTTGATACAGTATAACTAAAAACTAAATCACACAAAAGAATATGAGCAAATTGAAGGGTACATTACGACTGCCTAGCTCCCTTTTTAAATTACAAGTCAGACCTAAAAGCAGCCAAAATCATGAGATCCAGAGAAAGGTTTCTTTCATGCCCATCTTAACACCACATAGGACAGTAAAAATACCGTTTAATTTGGCAGATCATCTCGGACATAATTTCAATTACTCAAAAATTCATGCAAAGAAAAGTCAAAATGAGTGATTTTCTTGACATATACAACAAAGTATAAAGTATAAAATGAAAAGCAGAATTACAATCAAATGAAGCAAACACTTTTATACCTGTCTCTGTAAACTAGCGAAATTTGATTGTGGCATGCACTCAAGCATCTGACATCCTGAAAACTTCTGTATAGTGCATACCGATTTTCACAAAACAGTTCTACTGAGATGGGCAGAAAGATGAATGTCCTTTTTCTTATTTTTTCCACTATTTAAAAAACAGTATTGTATTCAGTTTGCTGAACTACAAGGTCCAATGTTATTTAATATTGCATCTGTACTTATTTTGGTTTTTTTAATTCAGAACTTAGTATTGCAAAGCAACTCAATAAATTACAGTAAAATGCTCCACTCACCTTTCATACAGTTTCTTTACCAACAGTTGAAAAATTGTTCATGAAGGAGTTAAATAATAAGAATCTACTTCATATTAACAATAGAAAATGCAATAGAACTTGATATCTAATCTTTACCGTAGGCAGCAGTTTTGTAGGAAAATAAACAAAAAGCAAGAAGGCTACAGCTGAAGGAAAGGAAGTATTTACTGAGACAAGTAGTATTTAGAGCATTTGGAGAGGTTTGTTTCCACTGCACTTAAAATTACATGCTTTGTATATGGTTTTTGTGGACTTCCCCTAAAAGTCCATAAAACAATATAGTTTAAATTATGGATCATTATTGTTTAATTTTGCACATAGATAATCTAAATGTCTAAGACTGTTTGCACTGGTTTTTGCTCAAGAAAATCTGATCAATGACATTGATTTTGAGGACACAATATGTCAGTGCTAAACTACAATCTCCTTCTTAATGCACACTTACAATGCACGTTAAATAAATCCAGAACACAATACCTCTCATAGCTTCATTGCCTCAATTAATCAAACAGCCCAATTTCTCTAATTAACATTAGCATGCTATCTGTTCTTAGCGTAGGGTAATATTAATTTTGAGCTGACTCACACACTGCAGACAGAAGCTCAGGCTTCATGCTGATCCCACTAAAAACTCCTACTTCACTCCAAGAGGAGGGAAGTCATGCCTATCAGCCACAGGTTCAAAAGCTCCACTTCAACTACAATTTCAATATAGATACACACATTGCAAAGAAAATGGGAAAAAAAGTCAAACACAGACCATCCATCAAAGACAATCTCCATTATGTCCACATGTTAATGTGCACAACTAAGATATATGAGACTGGCATCTTCTTCACAGTTACAAAGGTCTTTAAAGCAGAATAGATCTAATACAAAATCATTTTCTTCCAGCAGTGGATCAAGCACAGAGTCAGTGACTTTGTGTCCAGCCAAACATATTCCAAATGTTCAGGGCTCTGTGACATATTTCTGTGAAATCCACTATTGAAATTACAGCTGGTTCTTCAAAAAATCATCAGTTGCCTCCAGCAAACTTTTCCTTCTGTGTGACCTCCCCTTATTCATTCTCCTTCTGACATGTGAAGCCTCCATCTACCAAGTCCCATGCAGTATTAAAACTTTGGCCATGATCATGCACAGACACCAGTTTCCTTGGACATTTACAGCATAGTTTTGTCTGCTTCAAGTGTTTCAATGTTCCTACATTTTAATGTGCCAGCAGAAGAAAAAACACATGGATTTCACTCCACAGTTTAGGTTGGTGGATGAGGGCAGTAAGTCTGTCAGCTACATTATGATTCCTATGTTATTTTGGTTTTATTTTATTTTTAATTATGTACTGTCCTTGCCTAACACAAAAGGCAATTCATACTCCTGTCCAGATTCAGACTCGGACATCCCCTCCGTAGGGCCCTGTTCATAGTCCCACAGTTTCTAGTCTCAAACCTTATTTTCATACTATGAGCTGACTGTTGCTAGTTTGGCAGCAAACAACTACCATCTTCAATGTATTTTCACTGATGAAAAAAAAAAAAATTAAAAAATAAAAAAAATCACCAAACAACACCCCCCCAAAAAACAAACAAAAAAAGTTATAAAATGTATAAAATGTATTTTTCTGAGGAAACAGCAGTAATACAGTAGTTTGTATGGAATCCAGAATGGATTTGCCCCTAAATACCAGACACACAAGATCTCATAAAATGTTCTTCTCTGTGTGAAGCAAGAGGACACAACAGAGAGAGGATTTTGTAAAATTGTTATGTAAAGCAATGGTACTTAAACTCTAAGAGTAAACTATTAGTGTTACTATAAAGAGAAACAAAGTGTTTAGCGTTATTCAAAACTGACAGTGCAATTTTGGTCCCAGTCATAACCACTTTTCTTTTACCTTGAGGTCTTGGTCACAGAGCAGGATATCTGGCTTTGTTAAAAGTTTGCTTTTATCTTTTTAC
Organism: Charadrius vociferus; assembly: GCF_000708025.1. NCBI lineage: Eukaryota > Metazoa > Chordata > Aves > Charadriiformes > Charadriidae > Charadrius > Charadrius vociferus. The sequence goes on along the minus strand of NW_009649293.1, from coordinate 561,616 downwards.
TGAAAAATTTGGTTTCCAATCAAAATTACAAATGCATTAGCAAATAGTCTGGTCAACATTCATTGCATTGAGAATCAATCTGCTTCCGAAACACCAGCTGATTTGGGTGGTGTTTTTTTTTTTAAACCCAGCAAAAGGAAGAGCTAGAAGCAAACCTTATGGGAAATATCATTATTTTTGTTTGCACTCTGTCTGCAATTCATTCCTGAGACACATCCAAGACATGGGGAAAGAAACAGCATCTCAGAGAAAGATGGAATATACAAAACTACAAAGACTTCTCTAGGGATGTTGTTCCTCTGGTCTACTGGTTTATAGACTTGTGTACAGGACTGTCACACTCCTAACTGAATTGATAGATTTTCCTTTTAAGCCTGAACACCGAACAGGGATAAAGAGTCAAGGCAATACATATCTTTATTCCTTCAAATATTCGGTTCTCTCTCAACAAACACATTTGAGAAGGAGAGTTCACCAAACCCCCAGACATAGTGCTAAAGCAGACTCACCAGGGAATCCACCTATTTATCATACACCACTTTTGTCACATTTATTTAAAGTGACAAAATTACACACAATATGATACCACTGTGGTTTGCATCATCATTTTTTTAAATCCACTACTGATGCTGTCTTCCAAAAGCTGGCACAAGGGAGCCAACTTACTTCTAAATTTTGAAGTTATTCCTCCATAGCTGTGATAGTAGCAATTCCCCATTCTATATACCTTCCTGTTCATGAATAGCTTGTTGTATACTCCTTCCTTTTTCCTCTCCACTGCCCCACATTTACTAGAGCTTCAGCAGTTCTAGTTATTGATTTAGCCACCCAAGTTACAAAGCCCTAGTGCCCAGGTGAAAATGCAATAACTGAATTCTTCTTTCTGGAAAAACTCTGTAAACGACATATGAGAAAATAACCCAGGTTTGCCTGCAATGTTGCTTTATCTGCCTATTTATCTACTTCCAGAACTCCAGCTGTGATGCTTCCATATAGACATTGGTAAAAAAGTTTAAATCTAATGACTGTCTAGAATTTCAGGTGTTTTTCATGACCTCTCTTTTATTTGGTCTGTATTTCCCTCTCATATGTGTGTCACTCACTAGGTCCCCAAAACACACGGTCAAGTTTAGTTAGTTTATGGTGTAAAACACATCCCACCCCAGAAAGACTCTGACAAATTCTTGAGAGAACTTCTATGAATTTATATTCTCATTTACCTCAGCACTACAGTTTGATCACTTTTACCTGTATTAGTTGCTATCATACATGATTGTCTCATGTCAGTAGCTACAATATTCATAGGAGACTGAATTGAATTGCAAATACAGCAAGATTTAAAAGTGCTTGTAGAGTTTTTCCTGGATTCTTATTAGTCTGACTGACAATTGTTAGGTGAATGACTAAGCCAATATTTTTTATGTTTTCTGTTTCCTCCTGTTAAGCTGAAGATCTTACATTCTGATTCAATTGTCTTATCTTAGAACTGTGTGACGGCTCTGAATAAAAGTCAGTTTTGTGTTTGTGACTTTCTTGCAACAGATAATTAAATTATACTGTTGGGTTTCCTTAGCATGAGCCAAAGGAGTCATGAGCTCAGTAGAATGAGTGCATTTGTTAATGTCTGTGCTGATTTTGGCTGGGATAGAGTTAATTTTCTTCATAGTAGCTACTGCAGGGCTCTGCTTTGGATTTGTGCTGAAAACAGTGTTGATAACACACGGATGTTTTAGTTTCTGCTGAGTAGTGTTTACACAGAGTAACAGCCTTTTCTGCTCCTCATACTGCCCTGTCTGTGAGCAGGCTGGAGGGGCACAAGAAGTTGGGAGGAGACACAGCCGGGACAGCTGACACCAACTGACCAAAGGGATATTCCATATCATGTGGCACCATGCTCAGCATACAAAGCAGGAGGAAGAAGGAGGAAAGGGGGGATGTCTGGAGTGACGGCATTTATCTTCCCAACTAACTGTTACACATAACAGAGCCCTGCTTTCTTGGAGATGGCTGAACACCTGCCTGCCCATGGGAAGTAGTGAATGAATTCCTTGTTTTGCTCTACTTGTGCATGTAAGCTTTTGCTTTACCTATTTAACTGTTTTTATGTCAACCCACAAATTTTCCTCACTTTTGCCCTTTGGATTCTCTCCCCCATCCTACCGTGGAGGGCTGTGTGGCACTTAGCTGCTGGCTGGGGTGAGACCATGACAAAGTCCTACTAATTTATGGCTTCTTTCTAAAGCCCCTGGACAAGCTGCACCGTTTACAGCTAAATAAAGTTATAGCACAAAATGGTTTGACTTTACAATAGGCCCCAACTTGAAAGCAACTGTAAAAGTGATATTCTGAGCCCTGCCTTACTTTCTTTCTGAGAGACAATATAATCAGTCACCAGCTTCTTGGTGAATCCAATGCTGTGTTATGTTAGGATAACCATGTCCATAACACATCTTTGCCTAACAGTTTCCTTAGTAATACAGAGGCACCTTGAGATTACTAGAAACTTTGGAAGACATTTACAAGACAATTCACAGATTTCAATAGCCTGGTTAATACCTGCAAACATTGACATTAACCAGCCTTGGGAATCAGTTGGTAACCTTTAGGCTAAACAGTATAAGGCACACCAGTAAGTACAGCAAATGGATACACATCAGACTTGTAAAAAGGAGGCCCACAGACAGCTGAAACTGTGGCTGCAATCTGCAGCAGCCTTTACCATGCCAGGTCCACACCTGTGGTCATTAGCAAAGATACTGCTTCCCTAATGACCTGATAGTGTGTCTCAATGCTTGTAATGGCAGTTTTGGCTTCAGATTGAATCCCAACTGATATTCTCAGTTCTCTGTATGTAGTGATGATGTCCAGAAATTGCAAGGTGCTGCTTTTCCTTATCTAGTCAAACCTGCAAAACACTTACTTAGCATCTTATACTGACAACATTTGTACTTTTACCAAATATCACAAGAATCTCTGAACTCTGTTTTGTGCTTCAAATACCATATCAAAGGAACGTGTCTGAGTTTTCAATGTTTACCCACACTCTTTATTTCACTGTAGTGAATAAGTCACAGTCAAACAGGAAAGATTATTTCTAATCCACTGACGTAGATGTAATTTCAATGTTCCTCAAAACTTCTACTGATCTACCTCATCCAACTTTACAGACGACCTAATGTTTCAACTTAAGTTCCAGAAATCTGCTAGTTTGTAGCAACTGCAGGGTTCTCTTTAAATCAGACTTGTTAAAATGTTTGCCTATATTAAAAACAAATTATACACATTTTAAAAGCTAGACGTGCTTCTAGCCGGACACTTCAGTGGCAGGTAGAAAGCACTACCCAAAAGAGCTTACTCCATGGATTGACTTCCCTTGGTTTTGTTTGTATATACATTTCCCCTTTCATGATCTAAAAAATATTCATCTACCTGGAATCAAACAATAATTTAGGTAGTAAAAGACAACTGGAGCTCATCTAGTCCAACCACCTAGCCTTCTAATCAAAGCACGGCTAACTTAATATCTAGATCAGACTGCTCACAGTCTTCTCTAGCTGGTCTTTGATAATATCCAAGGACAGAGAACTCACAGCTGCTTCGGGAATTCACAGAGTGCACCACCCAAACTAGAAATAAGTTTGGCAAGAATATTGAGTGGTTATGTTCCATTTAATTTTTTCAGTCAAAACCCTGTGATAATCCTGGATATGTTTCCATAAAGGAATAAATAAGATTTTGTCATAAGGTAACAAATGGCAGATTTGGGATGAGGAGGAAATGTTCACACATCACTGAAAATGAGCTCAATTCCAAGATATTAAAAGATATTAAATACACCATAACATAGCCTCTGCCATAGCAGATAACCCAACCCACATGGGTGAAGTGAGGACTGGGAAAGAAATATATTAGTGAAATAAGGTATCACTTACCTCTGCCTGTAAAGCAAGGTTACAATATAGGGCACAACTGCTTTTAGTCATTCTTGAAAAGCGTGTGAAAGTATGAGACTTGAAAGAGAAAAGGACCACGAAACATACAGTGAAGCAGTCAAAAGCTACAGGAAATGTATAGGTGGCTGCAAAATTATTTAGGGCCATTTTAAAGACTTTTTATGTAATCATTTTAGGTTAAGATAACAACACTACAGTCAACCTGCTTTCTTCCACATCTTGTGTTGGGACTGAATTTGTCAACAGGACCATACAACCTTTCCCTCTCATTCAGAAACATTCATTAAGAAGGTAACTATTAAAGCCATACCCATAGCTTTAGCATCAAAATTATATTCCTTTATCTACAAAAATGAGTGTAGGGAGGGAAAGAAGATATTCATGGACAAGAAGAACCATGTGGCTGCTCGCTTGCTCAATCCCCACAGCTCTGGTGGTTGGAGTAAACACAGTGCCTACCAGTCTGGTTTCCCCCTTCTTCCCCTGAGGGTGCTGCATAATACCGGGTAGTGTTTGGTAGTGTCTGGTAGTGTCATGATTTGTCCTCAGCCAGCAACAAAAAGCCACGCAGCCACCCACTCAACCCCCACAGCCGTGGGGATGAATCGGAAGAAAAAGGCAAAACTCCTGGGTTGAGATAGGGCAGTTTAACAGAACAACAAAAGGTAAGATGAAAACAGTAACACCGATAAAGGGATATACAGATGCAATTACAGTACCGCTGCGCACCAACCGGACCAGCACCGCCGCAGCCCGCTCCCGAGCGGCAACTAACCCCATCTCTGCCCGACCCAGGACAGGTAGATACTGGCCAGTGCCCAGCACAGTGCAGTAAGTTGTGCCTTTCTGGAATAGCCACAGCATTTTCCTTTCAAATATTCTATCACTTTATCAGGGTCCTGTAGTTGTTCGGAAGTGAAGTCCCAAACCATTGGGGATGAGAAGTTCTCTAGATACCTGCCCATATTCTCCCACATGCCATGCCACCCCTGACTATCCGGCCTTGGGGCAGATCTCTGGGTGGTAGTTTTGAACAGTTGATTAGTCCTAAAAAAGACCTGAAACACATTCAGGAGACATAGCAATAAGAACATGCTGGTTTGAGCATCCCAAGGATATTCAAAATTCTCTAAAGCTGTCATAACTGGCCCAAAGGAGAAAAGGGAGGTGAAAGAGCTGGGGAAAGCATCCCACCCTCTTTCCCCCATAGGCTGGATGTGAGTATTAATAAATTCCAAGAGACGGCACCCAAGGTATAAATAGGACAGAATTACTGCATAAACACCCCAACAGAGCAACCTGAACAGTGGTGTTATCATATCATAAAATGATATTACACAGGACAGCAAAATGATAATCCTGATCCCTCTCCCAGAATAAACAGCATCATGGGGGGTACATAGAGCATAACACAGCCACACAAACAAATGAAGCAGTATTGTAACCAGTGACTATTTAACTAATATAAGAACTGCATATAACAGATTTATTTTAACAAGCTCTGGTTGGATCTGTCATTATCTCAACCCTTCGGGCCCCACGTTGGGTGCCAAAAAGGATGGTCTTGGTTTGGCCTCATCCGGCAACAAAGAACCACGCAGACTCTCACTCAAGCCCCACACCCGTGGGGGAAAATTAGAATAAAAAGGCAAAACTTGTGAGTTGAGATAAAGGCAGTTTAACAGAACAGCAAAATGAAGAGTAAAACACCACCACCAATGAAGGAATGTACAAACGCGATTACAGTATCGCTGCTCACCCACCGGACCCGGACAGCCTCAGCCCGCTCCAAGCCAGGACTTCCTGCCCCCTCCCCTGGCTAGCTCCCCCCTATAGCCGGGGAATGGCTCCCATGGGATGGAATACCTGTGTCCCCTGCCGTATCCCTGGGAAAATTAACCCTGTCCCCACCAGAACCAGAAAAAAGATGAAGCTTGTTCCCTCTTTATACTATTTTTCACTTTTTGTATCAGAACCATTAACTAGTGAACTCTGATACAGTGATTCTCATTATATTACAGTGCCAATAAAAAACATCAGTTGATTCAGTAGTTGACAGAGCACAATTACATTTCTACCTATAAGTAACTCCTGCTTACAATGAAGTTTTCAGAGAAGTAAATGATTTCACTACTACAAGAAAAAAATAATCTAATTTTCCCTTCTAATTTCCTGACAGTATTAGAGGAAAGTATTTATAATGCAGCAATATAGTCCTGCAGAATTAGAAGGAGAAAAGAGCCGTTGCGGATGAACTTTAAGATCATACATCCAGCAAAAGCTTCTACTTGAAAATAGCAAGTGGCATAAATGAGATAACAGATAAGGGTAGAATGATTGCAAATTGTTTTTGTAAATCTCTAAACATAACTTGAATGAGTATGCCATTTCATTCATCAGAGAAAGTTACCTAATACCTTATTTTCTAAATGGTCTATAAAACAGATATTTGACCACAGTATCTTAAAAAAAAAAAAAAAAAAAGAAAAAGAAAAAAAAAGAAAGCAGTGGATGACTAGCACAAAATTGTACCAATATGAACAGTATTGATTATTTTGTTTGTATTAAGTCATCTGCAAGATCTACAAGGGAAACTCATCTTTGTGATGCATTTGTCTCACAACATGGTTGCTTTTCACAAACCGACATCTCTCTCCACTCTGAGAGGTTAACTGGCTTCTTGTGTTTATGATGTGCTGCCATGAAGGCAAAACATGAGATGTGTGCCATCTACTTTGAGTAGACTATCTTACAAAATAATTAACAGGGAAATGTTACCTATGCAGCTTTGCTAGAAATCTTTATTATGAGTTTTGTTGCATAACCTTCATAGACACCTTGCACAGTATACTAAGCTGGGCATTTTAATGTTTTTAACTCCCTCTGTCCTGTCAGATTTGTGAATTTTGTTCATCTCAACCTCCTGGAAAAGCCACTGACCATTTTCAGTTTATAAAAACATCTTTAAAGGATGCCAGAAAAGGTGTAGGTGCATTTTAATATCCTTAGATGAAGGAGAATACTTCAAAATGATTTTACTGGTTAAGAATTAATAAAGCTACACCACATTCAAAGGACAATGCAATTATCTGTATTACTTACTGGCTGAGTTAGACATCTTGCTGCATGTTTATTTTATTAAAAAGTTAAAAGTATAGAAAAAAATGTAGTCCAAGGGAATTCACTTTTAAGAACCTGAAATTACAATGACAAAGAAAAATGAAACGTATTTGAAATAACTTGAATTAGGGAAGAAAAACTTGATTGATTTATTACAAGAGAAAATAGCATGCATAAACCTAGGAAATGAAAGTGTTTATGTACTTATGATGTACACATGAGAAATACTTCTATTATGTAAATTAAGGTTTTATTGGAATTTAGAATAGGTTGATGCTATTTGGCTTGACTCTTACAACAAAATAGGAATGGAATCGGTTCTATGGTGTTTGTAAGATTTAAATTATTTTATTTTATTGTTCTCTTTAAAGGAAGAAAAGCATTTTAGAAAGGAAAAAGTGTGTATTCTTTATAACACTGGAGCAGATGGAGGCAGAAAATGCATTTGAAAGAACTACAGAACAGTTTAAACAATATTGAGGAATGAAAGGAAAATTTATTTTTGGCCCTTAATGATATTGATAAAGGTTGTGATATTACAAAAAACTTGTTCGGGTAGCCATGTGGAATAAAAGGTACAGTATTTACCATCTGAACCAAAGAGTACTATATTTATCAACCAGGAATAAGCTATATAAAGAAGCAACTGCAAACAGCCTTACAGTAAATGCCAGACATTTGATTTATCAACCCTTTCATTTGATCTGTCCTTCACAAATAGTGACAAATAAAGAAATCTTTTTCAAGTGTTGTTTTCTGATTTGCTTCTCTTTCCTGTACCTTTAGCACTCCTAGATTATTTGGTGATCCCCCCACCCCCCCCCACTCCATTTCTGAATATCATAAGTAGAAGGAAATAACTTCTGCGCCAAAAGGGCAGGCTGGGACACAGGTATTATTCAATTTCCTGGGACCTCAGCTTCTCTGGCAAGGCTCTGATTACTAAGCAATGCTGCTCAGAGTTTACCTGGTACAACAGGGCATCTACTAAAGGAGTTGTGTTTAAAGAAGGTCTAAAAGCAGAAAGGTTTCAGCAAGCTTGTCCCGTGTCCTGCCAGCATGCCAGCAAGGCTCAAGAGGATCCAAGGCAGGAGAGCCCAACCCAGTCCAGCCCAGGAAAAGAGGGCTTCAGAGCTACAAACCCTCGCAGACCCCAACAGCTGAAGCTCCCACCTTACCTCAATGGTGGCTTGTCCACATAACTGTGACAGTAGCATCTTCCCACTCTCAAAGGGAGAAGAAAGAGAACATCAAAACTCAACAAATTCAATGGCAGATTTAAAATCAATGCAGACATCATCCAGTGGGTTATTCAAATTTTAATTGCTTATTCTGGAAGATTCCTGTAAATGCTTACTTTACACTGAAACATGTCTGAAAGACAGTCATACTAAAAAACCTGTCTGTTGATTCTGACAGCCCTTTCCAGAATTCCAAGATATTACTGCAATACTTCCTTGGAAAGAGTTATTCTAAAAGCCAGAAGTTTGAGGGAACTTTAATATGTTAACAGTGAACAAAGGAAGGAGCTCTGAAAAGAGAAGGAGCAAATGGTGATCAGTTCTTTTTCAGTTAGATTAACACATTCCTTACTCTTGCGGAGTCAAAGTTCAAAATAATGAAGCTTATGATGACCCTAACAAAAAGGAAGCTTTTAAGACACCAGAGTCATAATGTAATCTTCCCATACTTCCATTTGTAGATTATTCACAATACTGTATAATGGATTTGCTTGGAAATCTACACATAATGAATGTTTCCTAGTACTGCGTTTAGCACCTTTTCTCTTGTCAACATGTCAGGGATTTTTTGCAGGGAACATTTAATAATGATAAAAGTGGGTCTTTGCATAATATTCCCATGCTACAAAGAGAGACCTCTGATATGACCCTCCACTTCTCCCCCTTCTCCAATATTTTGTATTCTCTTTTATCTCTTTTCTATTTCTCTCTGTGATCAGCACTTTATCTATCTGTCAGATCGTGGTTAGAGGCTGCAGAAAAAGTATTCTTTCTGAGTAGCAGACTAAAAATGACCAAGACCTTCCTCAACGAAGCACACATTTAGATGCTGGAATCCAGCAAACGTTATCCTTGTTGGATTTGTTTGTCAGATATTATCCTTGTCAAATGCATGCGCTCTCACAGGTTTAATCCTCTATAACTCACAAAAGAATTCAGTCCATAAATTTTCAACTGATTTCTCTCTTATTTAAAGGAAGAGAGAAACCATGGAAGAGATTCTCTACTGCTAGCTGAGATATTTTAGCAATGATTTCTTCCCTAATATTTGTCTCTTACTCCATCAGTTTTAGAAGAAAAGAATTCCTAGACTGCTGATTTAATCTATTTGATAGAGAGAGAGTTAACTTTCTTCATAGAAGCTTGTATGGTGCTGTTTTAGATTTATGACCAAAACAATACTGTTAACACATATGTTCTAGATATTGCCGAACAGTGTTTGCACAGCACCAAGGCCGCCTCTGTTTCAGTCTGTCCCCCGCAGCAAACTGGAGGCTGCGCAATTGGTTGCAAGGGGACACAACGAGGAAGATGACCCAAACTAAGCAGAGATATTCCGTTCCGTATAATGTCATGCTCAGCAATAAAAGGGAAAAGAAGGTGGTTTAGGGAGGTTAGCCATCTTTTGCTTGGGAACTGGCTTGACATCGGTCTACCCAAGGGAGGTGGTGAGTGATTGCCTTTGCATCACTTGTTTTGTTTTCTTTCGCTCTTCTTCCACTTATACTTCACTTATTAAACTTTTTTTTTTTTTTTTAATTTCAACCCCCTGGTTTTCTTTCTTTTACTCTTTACTCTTCCTTTCCTCTTCCCCTGTCCCACTGAGGGGACACACACCCCCCCCCGCCCCCCCCCAAGCGTCTGTGTGGTGCTTAGCTGCCCTCCCAGGTTATCCAACAACAGAGGCAGGGGAAAGACAACTGTCTGAGACCTGGTTCCCTCCATTTAATGGTAAAGAAAAGGAATGTGTTGAAATGTATCATTAAATGAAACAGGTAACAACTACTTCAGTAATCCAGCCATGACTGACAGTTCCCATTTCAGTCCAGCCTGCAAAGGCACTTTTCTTTACCTTGATAACTGTGGCTATCTGCCAGAAATGCATTAAGGAACATCATCGACCCCATGGTCACATGTACTTTGTCCTGTTCTCTTCTATCTACAGAAAAGAATATAGCGTGCAATGCAAATTAATGAAAATTAAGTATTTTTGTTGCTTAAGTTTTATTTATGTTTTGATAATGAGTGTGACAGCTACATGGGAATTTATGTTATATCCTGAACTCATTTTCATAACCAACAAGTATTTAAAAAGAACAGAACTTTAAATGGCAAATGTGATCAATACTTTTATTAATTTAATAAGGTGAATTAGCAGATGATATGCAGTCTTCCTGAGCTGTGCTCTATGAACACGTCAATACAATTCCTGCCATTCCAAATATCCTACTTTACACATGCAAAATTCATTTCTATAAGCAATCACCACCATGCACTTGACTTCTGCTCTTCTGATGAGCTCTCCTACCAGCAGCCTCATCTCACACATTAATAATGGAGATGGGAGTTTCCACAAACACTCCTCTCTCCAGTACACTATGGACAGTCAAACAAAAAATTCTTCTAGGAATTCTATTCAGTAGATTCTTTACAGCTGGAAGTCTCTATTTATAGACACAAAGATTTTTTTAAACAGTTATTACTCAGTTTCAACACTATATTTATATTGGTCACTCTTCAAGAGGCTGGAAGTAGTAGACAAGTTGGATTGCATCTCTTTTCAACAATGCTCAGTTTCTGGTACACAATAGCTAACCACATGATTATTGTTCTGATTTCAAGAAGATTTTAAAGCACATATATTCATTAATAACAAAGATTCCCCCCCCCCCCCCAATTCCTGTCCCAGTGCATTAATTAATATAAGGATATTAATGTGTATGTATTGATAATATAAGGATGTTAATTTTGGATAATATGTGGATATTAATATTTCTACAGAAAGCTCAGCTACAACACAATACAAATGCAATTCTCTATAAAACAAAAGAACAGAAAAAGAAAAAAAGCTGAGGAATATCAGTGCCTTGACACTGTGATCAGCACTTCAGCACTTCCAGGATTAATATTCATTTGTAACAGATAGTTTTGCACAAGTTCAGTACAAACAAAAAAAAAAAAAAGAAAGAAAAATAAAATAAAATAAAAGAAAAGAAAGAAAGCAATCCAAAAAGCCATCTTTGTAGGTCTCTTGAGACAGTGATGATATGGTCATTGCATGCGATAATAGCACTATGTATGTATTTGATACAATATAAATAAAAGATCACCTAACAGAGTTGCTTTTGAATATAATCAACTATTTATACGCTCCACCATCCCCTCCATAGCAGAAATATGCCTAGTAACATGACATCTGATGCAGCCTGGTGGGAAAATATTTGATAGACATGTTTTCTAGAGTGTAACTGGAGTAAATAAACATCAGCAAAAACAGTAACATTTCTACTACTCCCTGTTTTATTAATTTACCTCAGTTCCCCAGTCAAAAATCAAGATGAGTAAAGATTGCTGCTTCTCACACAATTTTATGAGAAAACCCCTTTAGAGTATTTGCAAGAGGTTCTTCAAGTACTGCCCTAAGACAGTCAGTCAATAACACCCAGATACCTTCTGACAGTTTAGTCACTGTTTTACTCTGCAATTCTCTGTGAAACCAAGAAACTGGTACCATATTTTCTTCTAGGAAGAGGAATAGGATTTGTTTAAACAAATTAAATGCTAATGGCTAATAATTTTTCTTTTATGTATATTCAGTTGACTATTTATCACCCTCATTGTGTTCCCATATTGAGGACAAGGCTTTTACACCCTGTTTAGGAGACCCAGAAGTCTTCACAACCCAGACAACTGCTGTAGTTACCTTAACCACTTTTCTAGTCCTTAACTTCCCACGGTTATTCAAACACACTGCTCTTGTGCCTCTGACTACATAGTTTTTACTTAGCTGCTCAGGACCTCAGTATCTATCTCACTGCTGAACACCCCATTTCAGGCTAAATTCCAACACACTCACTCATCCACACAGACAATATCTGATTTTGCAAATGGTCTAATGTGTTGGGAAGTGGTTCTGCTGAGGAAAACAGATAACACTGCAGAATTAAAGTCTGGAGTATGTATGTTTCAGAGTATACATGATTAGCTCTAGTCTGAGCCAATGGGCTGAATGCCCTTTAGCAGTTGGAGGGCATTAAACATGCTTCTGAAATGCATATACCATATTATTTCATACAGTAGGAACATAGTTTTAAGGAAGTGCAGACCATTCCCTGATGCAAACCAAGCATGGATGTTGGGAAATTAGCTTCAAAACTTCAGTCCTCATATGAGCACTAATGAAGATGTACCCATAAGTATGAAGGTTAATTCACACTTCAGTTTCAGTTCAGGGTGAATTTAGTAGACCTCCGGCTAAAAGCAAGCCTTAAAATGAATCATAAGAGGAAAGTTTCCAGGACTTTGTTGTTCTATTTTTTTCCAGGAAAACGAGCCCTTTTTCAGGGAAGGAAAAAACCAAAACCAAACAACCCCCCCCCCCTCCAAAAAAAAACCCAACCCCACAAATAAAACCAAAACTAACAAGCAAGCAAACAAAGCCCTCCACTTTTAACCAAGGCTCCTTTATGCTTTTCTAGCCTTCATATAAGGGACTAGAGCAAAGAATGAAAAGCTGCACTGAATATCTGTGCTATAGAGAATAAAGAGCTATTTAAAATATTCAGATAACAAGGAAGAGTTTGATTATGCCTTGTGTTCTCCATGTCTTTACCCACGAGGAACTGATTAATTTTCCATTGTCTTGCTATTTGGAAAGGTGGAAAAGGAGAAAGAAACACTGATATGCTGCTGTTACATTTGTTAAAATGTTTATTCGCTCATCACCACCATTTCTGCTCCTATTTCTGAGATAAGGAAAGGATCACAGGACCTCATTGTTCATAATGACTGAAGGAAGCACAGAATCTCATTTTCAGCATTGTAGGAACAAGGCAAAGGGTACAATCTCTTTACTTTAAAAAAATCCAGGAAAAAACAAACAAAACAGGAAAACAACGAAGAGCCATTTAAAATCATAAATATTGTTAATATATACTTATAATATAAATCAGTATATTGTAAGTAAACACTGCTAATATACGAGGAAACACTGTTAATATGTATTCATAACACTGAATATTAGCTCATTTATATATGTAATCTCATAAATTCAGGAGAATTACTTATTGAAATCAAGTTTTGCATATAAAAAAACATTCAAAGAGTCTGAATTCCACAGAGGACCTAGGGCTATTATTTCTTCTTCCCTTAACTCTTATTTCCCTTTCCCTCTCTTTAAATTGTATTTCATTCTTTCAGATGTGTCAGGACTCTATTTTTTTTAAAAGACCTAATTCTCACATTGTTTTATCATATGGATTCAGAGGGCCAACAATTACATACACTGCAAGTGATCTAGGTCTGAGAGGAATTGTCTCCAAAAGAAACTTTTATACTTACACTATGCAAAGCATATTCAGTTAATGAAGATATCCGTAGAAAAAAAAATTCATTAAAACAGATCAGATATCAATCATCAGATCTCGTACAGATCCAAAACTCCAAAATTTTAGTGGAGCATGTTGCATTCCATGTTGCTAACAAAAAGGTCCAGTTATTGTAGTTATACACAGCCTCCCATTTTTGTTTTGTTGCATTTTTATTAATATATGGAGAGTTTGTTCTGAATAGTCCTACTTATCAGTTCTGTTCTATATGACAGGTATTTCATTACAAAATTAGTCCTCTTTCAGTGAAGTGTCTCAGTCGATCCTTTGAACATCCTTTGAGTTGAGAATCTTATCAGAGGAGCTACCTGCCCTTCATTTGCAAGAGGTAGTTCACCAAGAGAAAAGAATTGATATATATTACTTCTCCTTGCTCATCTGAACAGTGCAGAGACATCAGTATGCAAACAGGATTAGCCTCCTAAATAACGGAATTTGAAGACCTAGTTTGATCACAATTCACATAGTTCATTTTTATCTGCAACCTCAGAGGGAAACCAACTTACTTTATTTGGAGAGGAAAAAAATAAATAAAAAAGAGTATGAAGGAGCTTTGTCCCTTTTGTTTGACTTTTAAGAAACCCAAATTACCACAGGTAACAGAGTGATTTTATGCTGGCTTTGTCCAACTACTCCTGGCTGGGAAAGCAACAGTGATCCAACATGCTGATAAGAACAGAGCTATACCATTTAAGCATAAAGAGCGAAAGAATCCTTGAGTTGTCTTATTTATATTTCACAAAAGTGTTTACCAAAACACTCTTCGAATGTATTACTTCCAATCAAGTTCTGCCTTCTAATATCAAATGCCTTGCTGAGTAGACAATTTCAGACATTACTCAGAACTTGATGGTGTGTCATGTGCATTTACAGAATAATGGATTAGTCACTTACCAATGACCAGCCTCATTCATGTTCATTTGATGTTGAGTTAAAAGCAAATCATCCAGGTAAGTGGAAGCCGTGACTGCCAGAGCTGAAAATCCTGAAAGCATTATACGCCAAGTGTTACCACAGCACTTCCTGCCAAAAACATTCTTAAACAGTGCAATATTTGTGTTCATTTGCATCTGTTAGAAGCTAAAGACCAAGCACAGCTAATTCTTATTCCTAAGAGAACATTACCTCATCAATTATTTCTAGGAGACTTTCATTTCAGTTACATTTTGTGTCCATCAAGATTTTTAAATTAAAAAGATCCAAATAATCTGTGGACACAGCCAAATTGAGACTAGCTACTCATGAATATATTACTTAATAGTCATCCCTCTCCAACAACTACTTTCCTTTTGTTATGCAGCTTATGTATCTGTACTATAATCTATTGGATAGCAACACACATTCAGGAATACACTGGTGGATCATTAGAGAATATTAAACACAAGAGTAACCAACCTCAGTAAATGAACTGGCCCAGATTTTTCTTGCATAGCTCAATTTGGATAAGCACTAAAAGTAGTTCAAGGAGAAAGAAGCTGTAGTTTCCACAAAACTTCAGTATATTAAATTGCTTCAGATGATTGAATATACATGAAAATTGTCAAAAAGGAGAAAATTAGGTGCTGAAACACACTTTTTAATTTCTACGTAGTGAAACTTGGCAACCCTGAATATTTGTCATAAAGAACATTAAGGTCACAGGTTAGACTATACAAGTAAGCCATCGGAAAAGAGCTTCACAGAGTGCAACTCACTGTAAGAAGTGTAGCAGCAAAATTTACATATTCTTGCTCATATAAGCGTGAATGTTTTCTTCTGGTTGCTGGAAGAAATGGGCAGAAAAGATGTCATGAGGTCCCACAATGGAAAATGCAAAGTCCTACATCTGTAATAGAGTAACCCTAAGCAAAAGTACAAGCTCTGAGATAGGCAGAAAAGGATCCGGGTATCCTGGTCATCATCACAACCTTGAACAAAGGGCAACAGCACACTGGATTGTATCAACAAAACCATAATCTGACTGAGTAGACTAGTTGTGTGCAAGTAGCTTTGCAAGAGGACTGCCACAGGAGATTTCTTCTAAGCAGCTCTCAGATATCCTATGCTTCTCTGTGTTTCCTTTTCACAGTATTCGTCATAGTAAGATGAAGAGCTAGTGGTATGTTCTTCCAGAAGGGGCCTTGTGTCTTCCTCCTGGAGCCTTTCATCCAGCACTTGGCTTTGTGATATGGCATCAGTTCAATTCCAGGACAGCAAAGAATCACACTTGTAATTGCTAAAATGGAAGAGAAGAATGCTTCCCTCTAGAGAGCTCAGAGTAGATTGCTCTTACAGACTTGCATTCAGGTTTTGTTTGTTTTTTAAATGACTGTAATGATTCTCGTCAGTCATCAGATAATGCAACATCAGGGGACAAAGGAAATTAGTTTTCAATGTCAGAAAAATGAATGAATTACAAACAGCTGTGAGATTTGTAAGGAGAAAGAGGCTGGCTCACAAAGAATCTATTTATGGAAACTAGTATGCGCTGATCCAACAGCCAGACTGAAGTTGTGTAGGTGATGGAGGAAAAAAAATGAAGCAAACTGAGGGGCAAACTGGCCAGGTAAAAATGTGTGGAGTGGTGCAACAGTGTCATATTCAGCACCCTCTGTGCTCAGACAGCAGAGAGCCAACCTCAGAATTAAAATATCTGTTTGCAGCCTGTCTATGGCTAACAACCTACCAGGGACTAAGGGGAAAGGAGAGCCTTCCATTTCAAAATCCTTAGTCTTCTGTGGTGAAAGCTGTGCTTGAGAAAGCTGGTATGGATGTGTATACAGCTATAGAAGTTGTCTCTTTCTTTTCAGTGCTTTTATTTCTGTGTTTCTCTTGTTCTTTTGCCCGCACCAGTCGGTGTATGGTGGGTGTAACATAAACAGATGCCTGAGCAGCTTCATGAAATGCTCTCACCAAAGCACATGTCACAGCTCTATTGCAGAGACCAACATGTGTCCAAGACGTTCTGACACCTCACTGGCTCATTGAATTTTCCTCTTCTGATGTCACAGTGGATGCTTCAGCAAGGGATTTTTCCCTTCCAGATTTTGTAAACTCTGTGGAAGAGCTGTATGTCAAAAGGTCTCGAGGTCACATTAGGCTCTCATTTCCACCTGTATATGCCCTTTTGCCACAGCTCACTGAAAATGTAAAGGAATCTCTAAAACCAGAGAAAATGTTTGGATCCTGAAGCCCAGCAGGCTCAAATTTAAGATCAAGCTTTAAATGAATAAATAACATCTTAACACAAAGATTTAAAAAAAAAAAAAAAATCTGCAGAATTACAAGCACACGTTTTGGTGCTAGAATCTTTTTGTCATGCTTGGATAACCACCACCACTCTGAACAATACGTCCAGAAACCAACCAGTATAACAGCTTTCAGTTCTTCAGAGGTTTTTATATCACCTAGCTCAGTGTACACGATACAAACATTTACATAAGGGCAACAGAATATAGCTTTCTGCGGTTTAACATTTGTTCATTGTCCTCATAACTCTATCTAAATTTAGTTCAGCTTCTCAATCAAAGAGTCTAGAATGTGACACATTAAAGTGTGCAATCAATATTTTGTATTTATAGAATCGTGTAACACATACTCATTAAACTTGCCAGAAATATGTAAAAAAGCCCAACCCTTTTAGAAGATTTACATATATGAGTAGATTGTTCATTAAGATTGCAAAATCAGATCATTGATAGATACTTATGTATCCAGAACATGAACCAAACTCTACGTCTGACTTGATTAAAATAAACAGAGTTTCCCCCAGTTTATTCCTGTAACTGAATATAGCATCTGACTTCATTCATCATTTCTCATAGGCTTTGTATGATGTCTAACAAAAATATTTCCACAGCATCAATGACAAAATACTTGATTTCTCCAGGCAGAATTACATATTGGAAACTTGCAAGTGCCCATAATTTAAATTGATTCCAACAATGCAGTTAGAATACTGTAGAAAAACACAGTGCACCATGTTCTGAGCATTTTCTAAATTATACATAATTACACATGGCTAGCTTTTAAGGAATGTATTATTAATTTGTTGGGTGATTTGGTTAGCTAATCATTGGTAATAAAGACCTGCAATAAACTCTTATACATATATAATCATGTTAAACTCATCAGAACAATAGTTTTAAAGATAATTTTATGAGCAGTAGAGTGAAAATTGTTATTAAGGACAGCAATAGGATTAGCTCGATAGCAACAGTTCTGTACTAAGAGAAAACCTTCACAGGACATAGCACGAAGACTGTCAACAAGCTTGTGCTATTTGCTTCTGGGGACTCATCAGTGTACCTCACTAATGTCTCAGCCAGCAGAACTGTCACCTCTTTGGGAGGCTTGGATTGCAAGATTTAATAACATATTTTGTATGAGGAGAGGATCCTCAGCCTCACAGTTCCTTTTTGGAACTGTATCAAATTTGGGGGTGGCAGAAGTAGGAAGTTTCAAACAGTAATGTTCACCTAGGATGTTCGGGGAGACAGATTAACACCTAAAAAAACCTGTGCAGTGTCAGCTTTTTGAAACAAAGATCAGCTAAAAACATGCTCCTACTATGTGCACAAATACACCAGATTAAGCAAGAACTGTAAAGCTCACAAAGACTTTATCTAAAAAATAAATTTCTCCCAAAATAGTTTTGTATCAATATATCTACATATGATCAGTTACTTAAAGTCTAGTTCAACATAAGCAACGAGTAAACCAAAGCAACAGCAAGGGTATGGTCAAACCGGTGACAGAGGTGACATAAGGAACTGTGAAGATGAAGGAAGAGAACAGATGCAGCCAATCACTGTCAATTTCCACTCAGGCACCAGCAACATCCTAAACTATTCTGACCCAACCATGTGAGAGCTGCGTTGGATTATCTAGATGAAAATGGAAATGACATAAACTGATAAATTTTTGGTATGAGGACAAGTCCTAAAAAAACCCATAGTACATATGTAGAAAGAAGAAAATGACAAGTTAGAAATGTATCAAATCCTTTTTTATTTCAGGAGAAGCTGTCCTGCAAGAGCTACTCAGCCTGCTTATTAACTCGTAACTCCCAGGAACCCACCTCACCCATCTCTTGTAGCTAACTCCCTTTGTCTTGGAGACAAAGAGGAGAGAGAATAAGCAAATCAAACACACCAAGTTGACACAGTTCTGTCAAGAGCAGCCAAAAACCTGTCCACCACCCGAGATGTGCAGTCACAATCCGGCCTTTCTACTGATTTTACTGGCTGCCAGATCATACCCTGTAAGGAGGAATAAAGGATTGATTCCCCTTCCCACCATCAAACAAAAGCACAGAAATCTGCTTTTAACTGAATTATTCAGTAAGCCTGATGTTTGGGGTTTTTTTTTTGTTTTTATTGTTGGGGTTTTGTTGGTTTGTTTTAAATACAGAAGATTTTAAATCTATTTATTTTCAAATTTATTTGGAAATAGTCACTTGCAAGTTCTTGTGATTATATTTGAAACCAACTTGCAACATCTAATGTGAAAGTAATAGAAGAAAATATGCCAAAGCTTAGCACTTGAAAAGGAAATCTCAGTAGGATTAGGGTAATAATCAGTTTGTTAATATACATACAAACTCACAGTAGGTTCCTAGTCAAGCTGAAATTTAAAGCAATATTAATTTTTTTCCTCCTTTTCAGTTGGTTATATTTTCATATTTCTCTAGAGATTAAGTTTTCATTTCCTTGTCCCATTCTGCACAAAGTCTGAAGAATCTAATTGTATTAAATATATGTATAAAAACTGCTTCTTCCACAAATCTGAATTCTAAATCCAGCAAGTGGTTGATTAGAGAAAGACTCCAGCTTTCATGTGGTGTTATTTTTTCAGTTGCCTTTATTTATTTGTTTTAATTCTAAAGCCCAAAATACAGTTGGGTTGGGTTGTTTTCTAATATTTCGTGAACATACCAATATTGAAGAAACATGCGTTGTGCAATATCAGCATTATGGGAAAGTGAAGAGAATACTCTATTAGATCGAGGCAAGGAGAAGAAGGAATACAACAATGTTTCTTGAAATTTATAACAATGACAGACCCTGAACATGCTTTACGGTTATACACTGCAAGGTCCTTATAACATAATTGTTTCAAGTTATAGAAAGCCCAAATAAGGGTTTGTTGTTTGTTTTCTTTTAAAACTGTTCTGCAGATATGGTAGTTAGACTGTCGTGGATTAGAAGAGAAATAATTAATTTTCTGATGTATGTTATTTTATTCTTGACATATATTCATAGAGTCCTGGTTTCAGTAAATAAATAAGTTCTATAGAGGAAAACATTTCTAGTTCACACCTAGCAAAAATTCATCCAGTAACTGAATTTTAGACAGATTTTAAACACAAACATTTTAATTCTGTCATGGGAGAAAGCGAAGCCCAGAATCAACACATATTGATCTCCCCCTGTTTGAAAGAATGCCGGGGGGGTGGAGGGGATGGGGTGGGGGTGGTGGGAGGCAGTGTGCTTTTAATAGATATGTTATATGTATATTTATGGAATATATTTTATTTTGGTTATAGACAACTGAAATAGAAGCTAAATGTGAACGGTATAGGATTTAAGCAATTGCATATGTACCATTTTCTAGCCTTACAAAAACCATCCTTGTAATGTACAAATATCCTGATTTTACACACTCTGTTGTGCTAGATTTAGAAGAGCTCACCAAGACATGGAAGATGAAGTTCTACATGCCATCTTTACCCCATGATTCTTGTAAGCTAGCTGTGAAGTCTAATTGAAATGGGGCACTACTATGAAATACTGTAAGCATCACTTGAAGGAAATGTGTGCACAGTATTTAAGTTACCATTGGTCTTTTCCCTCCCCCTTCTTTTATACAAGAAGTGTTCCAGGGACAGACAAATTCTAGTAAATCTTTACACCAAAGTACACTGAATTAGGCAGAGCTTTTCAAAGAAAACAGAAGATACACTGAGGAAGATAAAATCTGATATAGGCAAGCTAACATTTTACACTTCTGTCTCTCCCAACTTCTTTCGTTTGTTTGCTTGGGGTTTTTTGAAATAACTTCCAGCAACCTTCCACTAACATCAAGATTGCAACAAGTCTTCCACCCAGTTTCAGCAAGAGTTGTTTTTGTTAGGGCTTATTTTGTTTGGTCTTGGTGGGTTTTTGTGGGAGAGGTTTTTGGTTTGGGGTTTTTGGTTGGTTGGCTTTGTCTGGGTTTTTTTGAGGGGGAGAGAGTTGTGGGAAGGGGTGGTTTTTTGTTTTGATTTTTTTTTTTAAATTCAAAATTATCCTCTGAAGCTTCAGGCCCAAACAGAAGCTTATGAAGATTACTGACCTTTTGCATCAGTTTCTCAAACACCAACAGTGTTAAGACACCAGCCTGCTGTGAGCTTTAACAAGCCAAGAACTAGCAGCAACCTGAGGCTCTGATTTAGCAGTTTTCTTACGTAAAAGCATTTTGCCTCTGCCTTATCAAAGCTCTGGTCTTTCACTAAGATATTTCACAACAGAACAGGCTTATTTAGTTTCCATTTATTTCTTTGTTGTTTGTCTATTCTCTATGCAAATATACTTAATTTCTCTAAAATGATTTTGCAGCAGAGTGGTAAATTCCATAGGTCTTTCCAAACTAAGTGGCAGTTCAGTTTTTCCCATCACCTACACCTGATTCACTCTCATGAAAAAAAATGAAGTAATCTTTTAAAAAAAAAAAAATCTCTTAATTTTTATTCTTGATTCTTTTTTGAAAGAAAGGAATGCAGTCTCCCACATAGGATCCAGGTTGACAATATTAGCAAGAAAGCATGATGCTTCTGCACAAAATTTGCGTTATCTATACTCCACCAGTTTGTTTCCAGTAGTGATTTAAGCTTACAGTTCCCACAGCTGCCAGTTGTCCCTTGAGACCTCCACAGGAAAAGGAAAGTATAGAGATGATGGCTTGTTTTGGCTGAAACTTTGAAAAGGCAGTACCTGATTCTTTCCACATGATGGTCCACAGATCTGAGGGCCACACTGTACCCTACTCACAGCATGTGGGAGCAACATAATAGTCATCTTGCAAGGTCTGAGTGCAAGTCATTTACGTCATTCCAGAAATATTATCATCAAAGCATTCCTGAGTTGGGAGTGCTGGCAAGCAGAAGCACTGCCTGGAGTTGAGACTGCTCTTTTTGAAGGTGGCAAGAGAAATCTGGGGTCTTTTACGCCAGTGCCAAAAGGTCTAGCTTCTCATCAGACATAATCTGCCACACCTTCTGAAAGTGCAGAGTAGTGTTCTTCAAGATACTAAGAGCTTTCTGAAATATCTATAATTCCTTAAAAGCAACAGTTGCACAGTAGATTGATACCCCTTTTGTTACTAGGATTAACCTTATCTAATCTAGAATCACAAAATGGTTGCAGCTGGAAGAGATTTCTCAAAAGCATCTAGCCCGATCTCCTGGCTCAAAGAATTGTACACTGCAACTGGTTGCTCAGACCACATCCAGTCAGATTTTGATCATTTCCAAGGGTGGAGTCTCTTGTTACCACTCTGGAAAACTTGTTCCAGTGTTTAACCATACTCACAATAAAATAATAATTAAAAAAAAAAAATCTATCCTGTATTTCAACTGAAGCCCACTGCTTTTTGCTGTCACCAAGACGACTTTGGTTCCATCATCCTTATTTTCTTCCCACTCCCACACTCCCATCATATACTTAAACACAGATAATCCCCCCCCGCCCCTTTACCAGGCTGAATCATCCCAGCTCTCAGCCTCATCCTGTGTTTGATGCTCCAAATATCATATTTGTGATCCTTTATTGGACCCATTCCAGTATGTCCATGTCTTTCATACTTCAGAGTACAGGACTGAACACAGGACTCCAGATGTGGTCTCACCAGTCTAAGCAGAGAGAGTCACCTCCCACAGCCTACTGAAAATGTTTTTCCAAATACAGCTTAGGATGCTGTTGGCTTCTTTTGCTGCAAAGGCACATTGCTGCCTCACTACCAATCCATTGTCCACCTTAACCCCCAGGTCCTTTTCTGCAAAACTGCTTTCCAGGTACTTGGCCACCAGCCCGTTCTGATGCATGGGGTGTTCCTCCCTTGGTGCAGGACTTTGAATTTCCCTTGAACTTCATGAGATTCCCATTTGCCCATGTTTCCAGCCTGCTGAAGTCCCTCTGAATAAGAGCACAACCATCTGGTCTATCAATCACTCCTCCCAGTTCTGTATCATCTACCTGATACTCACATAAGGCAAAGCGAAAGAGATGGACAATGAGGAAAGAGGTAATGTAACATTTGAGAGCCTACTTTTTAATTTTTTTTTTTATTATTTTTTTTAAGTAGTGAAACTTTCACTGAATAGAAACTTGCAATTGGAAATGTCAGCTTTAGCCACATTCTCCACCTTGTAGCAGAAGGTCTTTCAAAACATTTGGAATAGAGTAGAACAAAATTAACAACTTTATTCAAGGAAGTAAGCACTGCGTGTATGTACATACTGAGAAGAGCTGAATGGGTTCTGTTTGCCGTTTGTCCACATCATCCACATGATTAAACAGCAGTACCCAAACATTTTAATCAATTTCAGTCAAGTAGCTAGTCACAAAAAGATTAGATCTAAAGTATGTATCTGTGCAAAGTCCATGTGATGGAACAATTTTCCTACTTCAGCACTGAAATAGCTGCAAACGCATAAGGTGGTTGAACTGTGATACTGGCTCTACATTTCTGACCATTGCGTTCCTCCCCAACACAAAAATGCAGTTTGCTGCCTTTCCATCAAATCAGAAATTCACTTGTTGAGCTAAATTAACGGTCATGAGTTCACCAGACTAATCAGAGAGAATTTTCATTCAGTAATGTCCCACATGTGGAAAAGGTCTGATTGTACAAACTCTACTAAAAGTAATTACTCTGTTTCATTCAAAACAATAGCAAGATTACTGCTAAGCATTCTATTGTCTGAAACATCATTTGGAAACAATCAAGGGAAAAGAAAAGACAAGAGCAGGAAAACTGTGGAAGGAACAGTGACATTTATTAAGCATATAGCAACCACCAACAAGCAACTCTTTTTCTGATAGTATAAATGTTTTACTCCATGTAATCATACAAAACTATTACAGAACAACACAGAAGTTATAGGCAAATAAAACCTGAGTAGTCTGAGAAGATGCATACCTCTGAAATAAGCTTCTCTTTAGGGGAAAAAAAAAAAAATATGAGCATAATGAGGAATGGTGCCACTTTACTTAAGAACAGAAATGGATATAGCATATATTTCTGTATTTCCAAAAATATTTTGGGGAAAAGAATGTCAAAAACATGGTTTTATTTAGGTCAAATAAACTTAAAAAAAAAAAAAAGAATTCTTCAAGAAAAATAAGTGTTCTGTTACGAAACAATAAAAGTTATTTTTTTCATATGGAATGTCCAATTCAACCTGAAATGCTTCAATATTTCATGAAGTGAAGTTAAATGTTCACCTTATGGGGCAAGGAGGGCTGGGGGAGGAGTCTTACCCAAATTCTAGAGGGAAAGGAAGAAATCAGGTTAGATAAGGACTCAGTAGGGAAGATCACCCAAATGTGGCAAACAAGATTGGAGTGAATTTAACCAAAAGTGCTTTGGATCCCAGTTTTCCACCTGGTGATTGTTTTCCATGTTCCTCATACTTCTGATGAATTTAATCTCTGCTACTGATTTTATTAGTAACATATAAGAGAGTCTCCATCTTCACCAAGCACTCTAATCACTATAGAAAATACTCACTTTAAGTCTTTTATACAAACAGGAGCATCCCAAACAGAAGGAAATGAAAAGAACTCTATTAAAGTAACCAAATTCTTGTATAGGGTGCAAAATAACTTAGTTAAAAGCCTGCAATCAGAAGATTTTACTTAATTCCAATGGGAAGCTTTAATAATAATCCTGCTCATGTCCCCAGCATTTTTTGTTCAAATTAAATAAATGCTTTGCGTGAACAATTAATGCTGCTTTCAACCTGTCCCCTGAAATATGTAAGCATCCAATTTTTCTGACTCATCTTCAGCTACATACTTTTCATTCTGATTTCTCGGGAAAAAAATCTTGATTATGTGGTTCATAGACATTTTGTAAATTGAGAACAGAGTGATCAATATATCAAAGTCTATTTCTTATTGCAGGCAATAACTGCAAAATCCAGCAACTAACAGCTGTTAGATAGTATGTTAAAGAAGAAGGAGCTCATAACAGACTTCAGCAAACACTGGTTATCTTATGGGAATGGGGCTATAAGCATATTTTTCAAGACATAAACCCACAGATGTATTTACTCCTTCTGCATGTCTGAGTATTATAAATGCTCCCCAAAAACACTATAAACACTCCCAAAATAACAAAAAGAGATTTCAGGGGTACTTTTCTTTCTTATGTCTAACAGGATATCTGATAAGTTTCAAATCATTAGGTGTAATTAAAGTTGTGTACCATCAAAATCCCCAAACTATTTATTGTTACTTTACCTACAAGTTTATGGCTTGTTTAGAACATTAAAAAAAAAAAAAAAAAAACACACACACAACACAAACCACACACATCAAACCAACCAACTCCCCATCCCCAAAAAACACAGCTTTGGCCAAGATCTTCAGAAACACGACAACCAGTATCGAAATCACCTTGAATCTTGTGGGATGAAAACAGAGTATGATCTGATCTTTTGAATGTAGTTCAATACTAAGTATGTACTACAGCCAGATTCACCCTGATATTCTTACTTTTTAAAAGTACTTCTTAATGATATTAGCTCATGTTACCTTAAACAGTGTATGTCTTAAAATGCATTTTATATTCGTATCATACTACTTGGAATATCTGGGACTCAGTTCTTTATTCTACTCAGACACTGACTTTTAAAAGCGCGTGTTTGCCTGTGCGTGCATGTCTGATGCTAACAATTCCAGAATCCCTGTGTCTTACTGGTTATTATGTCAGACAGATTCTTTTAGTCTACTGCTCTCTTCACCTTTCCTCTTTTTTCCGCTTTCCCAAATTGAATCAACTTCTTTGATAACTTTGAAGAGAGTTTGTTAATTCCAGGGTATAATGATGATAGCAAGATATCATTGGCTGAAGTCTATTAGCATTCAGTATTTTCAGCTCCACAAGTCCTTATCCAACAGTAATATTCTAAGACTTTATTGAGATACTGAATACACAGCAGAGAGAAAACTTTGGACAGTTGGCTTCCTATACATAGTCATTTACTTAGATGTACCATGTACCTTACTTCATAACTGATCAGAGTGCTTAGATTTGTTCTCCTATGCTTTACGTAATGATGATAATATTACTTAAAGTTTAAATAGTAACTTTTCACATTTGAGAACACCTACTGGGTCAACTATAATTTTAAGTTAACCAGCATCCTATTCTCAGCTTTGTCCTGAACTATAGCATAAACTAGAGAAAGTAATTTAGCCTTCTTTAGTCTCAGTTCACTGCAAAATGCCAATACTAATGCCAACCTCTCATGATCATTCTAAGATTGTATAGTTCACACACAACACAGGAAGACCTTTTAATGAATGTCATTATAAGAATTTAAAGTATTATTCAGATAGTCACTTGAATCGCCACTGAAGAATAATTTTCTTAAAGAGCCTTTATGTTCACTGGGTAATAATCTTGATTACACCAAGATTCAATCATGACCACACAATAATAGTTCCCTGTAAGTAGATGAGACTTTTCTGAGTTCTGTCTCAAAGAAAGATTTTTTTTTGGGAACAGGGAAGAAAGAAAGGCTTGTTTATTTGGGAGAACAAAATCTTCAAATGTCTTTTTCCTCCAAAAAGATTCAGCAAGCCTAAAAACTACTTTTTCCATTTTCATATACTTAATTTATGCTTAAAATTACAACACACCTCAATTAGAAGTCTCCAGCAAAGACAAAGGCCAGTATACATGTGATTTTCCACTGGCAAAATTCATTAGAAGTGCCTTCCACATGCAGGAGGTCATAGACAGCAAAAAACAAATACATGGTTTGACATAACTAGAAACAATTTAGTAGAAGCACAAGTTACTCCTTTGAGATTGTCTAAGAGGAAATGCCATTCTCTCAAATACTGAAGTTTTAATTTGGTCTTTTGAAGCCATCTATTATTTGTTTATCTTATTTGCAATAGGCTTAAGTTCAAGTCTGGCACTTCCTTTTATTTTGGGCTGAAGAGTCGGGTTTGGTACCAACATACGATGTTTGACACAGATTTGTGACAGTGCAAATACAAAGCCTTTCATCTTTGAAGTCTTTGCACTGTCACAAAGTTATACAAAGAGAGTAGGAAGGAAAAGGGACCAAAAGAAAAAAAAAAAAAAGGAAAACATGGAAAAGAGTAAGGAAGGATGAAAAAGGAAACAAAAAGCAATAAATGGATCGGTTGGAATAATAACAGACTGAGGAGGGAAAGTTCAGTACATTAGAGTTGTTAAGAAGACAGAAAAACATTCCTGTGATTATTGTGGGAACTCGTCAGTCAGAGCGCAGAGATTTTTGTTACACTGACAACCAAAGATTATGACTGCAAAACAGCGAGCGTTCAAGCAGGACCTTCAGCACAACAAAATCTAAGGAGATGCTCTGTTCAAAACAAATCGTAACATACAAAGGCTTGAGAAAGTCTGCAAACATGAACAGCTAGATTTATAAATAAAGTATATGGAAGTTTGTTTCAAGTAATATATTACAATGAAACTATATTGCTGATTAATTCTGGAACTACATGTTGAAAATTAATATCTTGCCCTTTACAGCGCCAAGGTTTTATTAATTCTCCTGTTGCATTTACAACAGGTTTTTGCTTTACTTTTTTTAATTTGAGTGTTGAGGTAATAAAACAGATTAGTTTTAAGAAGTGAAATGTATAGATAAATTGTTTTGCCTTCTCTTTTTCCAAGACCTGAGAAATTGCATAGCCAGGAATTCAAACTGGTCATCCACTAGATCCAGACAACAAAATAGCTTCCTTCTATGTCTAGAATAAAGTTTTCAAAGACCATTATTTCAATACTTTTGCTTACTTCCATAGTTGCAATCTGAGCAATGTAATATTGGATGTGAAACTAACTCATGCAAACTGATTCGCCATCTTCAAACTTATACGGGGTAAACAAGAAAGGAATAAACCCTTTGTACATGCAATTCTCCCTACCATTGATAGACAAACATGCTTTAAAAAAAGAAAAAAAAAATCTACTCAATAAAGAGGGCTCCATACATCTAAATAATCAAAGGCGAGTGAAGTCAATTACACTAAGCTTTTGACAGGGACATCAAATGGAAAAGAAGATAACATGTCTCAAATAGAAAAAACAGCCCAGCTGGGATATCTTTTACCTTGTTTTGGAAAGATTTTCAGTTAATCAGTACACCTAAACCATCTGTATAATGAATAGTTGATAGCATATAAATGCAGATATATTGGAGAGATCGGTAAAAATAAGTAAGAACTAGAACATCTGTAGCATTTTGTCCATTTTTGAAAAGATGACAGTAAAATTGCTTATGATCAAACTGTAAGTGTAAATTCCCCTAGAGCTTCCTGCAGAAGGCAAAAGAAACTGTTTATGATCTAATCCATTACCCTGTGTTCATAAATATCTGTTGCAGAATTAGAATATTAACTATCAAAAAACATCCACTCAGTGGATAAGGAACTGGCTGGACAGTAGCACTCAAAGAGTTGTGATCAATGGCTCGATGTCCAAGTGGAGAGCAGTTATGAGTGGTGTTCCTCAGGGATCAGTACTGGGACTGGTGCTGTTCAACATCTTTGTTGGTGGCATAGACAGGGGGATCGAGTGCACCTGCAGCAAGTTTGCCTATGATACCAAGCTGTGTGGAGTGGTGGACATGCTGGAGGGAAGGGATGCCATCCAGGGGGACCTGGACAGGCTGGAGAGGTGGACCCATGCCAACCTCATGAAGTTCAACCAGGCCAAGCTCAAAGTCCTGCACCTGGGTCGGGGCAATCCCAAGCACAAATACAAGCTGGGTGGAGAATGGATCAAGAGCAGCCCTGAGAAGGACCTGTGGGTGCTGATTGATGCAAAGCTCAACATGAGCTGGCAATGCACGATTACAGCCCAGAAAGCCAACTGTATCCTGGACTGCATCAAAAGAAGCATGGCCAGCAGGTCGAGGGAGGTGATTCTGCCCCTCTACTCAACTCTTGTGAGACCCCACCTGGAGTACTGCATCCAGCTTCAGAGTCCTCAGCAAAGAAGGATGTGGACCTGTTGAAGCAGGTCCAGAGGAAAGCCACAAAGATTATCAGAGGGCTGGAGCACCTCTGCTGTGAGCACAGGCTGAGAGAGTTGGGGTTGTTCAGCCTGGAGAAGAGAAGGCTCCAGGGAGATCTCATTGCAGTCTCTCAGTACCTTAAGGGGGCCTACAGGAGAGCTGGGGAGGGACTTCTTACAAGGGCATGTAGCGATAAGACGAGGGGGATGGCTTTAAACTGGAAGAGGGCAGATTTAGATTAGATATTGGGAAGAAGTTTTTCACTCTGAGGGTGGTAAGGCACTGGAACAGGTTGCCCAGAGAAGTTGCTGAGTCCCCATCGCTGCAGATGTTTAAGGCCAGGCTGGATGGGGCTTTGAGCAACCTGGTGTAGTGGAAGGTGTCCCTGCCTATGGCAGGGGGATTAGAACTAGCTGATCTTCAATGTCCCTTCCAACCTAAACCATTCTATGATTAATCAGCAGAAGGCCAATACCTTCTTTTCATCAGTATTTCTCAATTTAATTGTAAACTAAAAGTCTTATTAGACATACCCAGCAGTAAACTGATAATACCAGCTAAGTGCTCAACAGATGTCTCTAACTGGAAACATAAAATTTTAATAGTCAGTTTCGTCAGTGTTTAAAGACTATATTGTTATCAACATATTTTTCATAAAGGAAGTCATGCACTTCTGTCAGTTATATTTATTACACTAAGGAACATTTTAATACAATAATGCAGATGTCTTCATTCTATAAACCCCAATGGTACTTAAAGCTAGGTTTTTATTACTTGTGCCTGGGGCCAAACAAAGCTATAAACCTGCTACATTCTAATTCAAATACTGCTGGTGGAGTTTGCATCTTTGTGCCATAAATTACAATACAATGTAATCAAATACATGCAGAAATGGTAGTCATGGAAACAACATTTTCGATTCACAGAATTTTGAGATAAATGAAAAAAACCCACTGATTTATGAACAATTATTTTTACTCTGGACTAATGTATTTCCCCTCAAAAAGTATATATGTTAATATTACTCCAGCCTTATAGGATATTAAATACCCTTGGATATGAAGCGCCACTCAGAGCTACTCACTCTGTTTTCCATTATACCACCTTTTTTATTCTAACAATGTGTACCATCAGTTGCATCAGCTTTATGTTTCAAACAGACTAATACTCACCAAGTGTTTCATGCAGTAGTGATATATCAAGACATTAAATGCATCACAATTGATGTCTATCATGTTATTGTTTTGTTTAAAATGAGAGCACACATAGCACTTGGAAAGCCTCACTAATATAAAGTATTACAAGAACAGGAAACTCTCCAGTACATTATGGTACTTGAAGCTATAAAACTTTTTAAAATCATAAACAGTGGAATTCCCAGAGTATTACATTAAAGCACACAAAGTTTTTACATCTAACAAGACTTTATATTTTTCTTGAGGGTTCAGTTTAAGATGTGTAGTATTTGGTGACACTCATAAGTGAAAAAATTATAGCTTGCTTTACTAACACTGTATTTCTAGAACTATTTTAGCAGTAGTTTTTAAGTCATTTGAACATACTTTTGCAAAATCTTATCATTTAATATTTATCTTGTTAAAGCATCAGGGAGTCACAACTATGTTGAGCATTCCTGAATCTGGTGCCATACAGACATATAATAAATGGCAGACTGAGAGACATCAGGTTTTTAAAATATTCGTATATATAGTACTTGACTGGAGTTATATAGTGTTATCCTGAGTTTTTCGTGCTTGTAATAGAGATATCAGTTGTTCTTCATGTAAACCATCAAGAAGCCCAGACTGCTTTTTAAACCCCGTTACTCGTGTGTGCAAGTTCCAAAAGAATAGACACAAGAGGGGGATGGCGGTGTTGGTGGGGAGGAACCCTCTAACCAGTCTTCTGTTAGCTAAAGCGACTAGGAATGGACAAAAGAAAGAACACAGAGGACAAGGCCTCTTCAGAGTCCTTTGTGAAACCAAGTTTTAATGTAGAAAAAGGCAAGCCAAATGTCAGGAGGGGGCATCAATCAATGTTTACTCCTGATGGCAAAAGTAGGTAGGAGTAAAGGGTCAGGCTTGCAAGTGCTCTTAGAAAAGGTGAGCACATACTGGTTTCCAGTACCTAGTTTTTCCAAACCAGGAAGTATCCTTCATTCACATGTTCCAATTTGGTGCTCCCAGAATTCTAAAATGCAGACTGTAGTAGAAAAAAACTGTTACTATTAAGAAACAGCGTATAAGCCAAAATAATCAATTTCCAAACACTAAACAACATATTCATCAGTCAAAAGGGAATTTTAGTTAGTTTCAGCATATTAAGAGCAAAAATCGTATAACAGAGTATGTTGCCACCTGTCAGTTAGAAGTTGTGCCAATTCTCTAAAGAAAGAGTGCAGCAATTCTATGCACACCAAAAAAAAAATGCTTAAAGTTACAGAACAAAAGAAGACGAGTGCCAAGAAATACGTGCATGCATATGTGCAAAACTTCCTTTCTCCAGCTTTCCTGAGTAGGCT
This sequence comes from Charadrius vociferus, assembly GCF_000708025.1. NCBI lineage: Eukaryota > Metazoa > Chordata > Aves > Charadriiformes > Charadriidae > Charadrius > Charadrius vociferus. The sequence continues at coordinate 530,129 of NW_009649293.1, read as the reverse complement.
CAATGAAGTTCATACAACACAGCAGGGTCATGGTTTCCTTTAAAGTATATAAGAAAGCGCGGCATTTTGAATTCAGAATAGATGCTCTTACTTAGGAAATTTGGTGCAGAGGAGCCACAACACATATCTAGCTATCCCTGTGAAGAAAACGCTTCCCTCATCACAAAATTGCACTATGCCTTCACTGCCCCTCTGGAAGCACTCTAGTAGGTCATGGTAAGACGACAACACTGAAGTAACGCAATCTGAATTTCTGCAGTGGCCTGCGCTAAGGACTGCAATAGAGAAGGAGATAAGACATCTTTAACATATGACCTCAGCTGAGCCAAAGAATGTGCTGCAAGTTATTTGATAGTACATAAAGAAAACTGCAAACCCATTTTTGACTGCTCCTGTGCCAAGGCTTGGATGTAAAAATAACGTGCAGCTGCAAAAAAGCACCATTCCATTACAGCAAAGGAAAAAAGAAAATGCGAGGAATGGAGATAATACTTGCATGCAGTCATAGATATGATGTTTCCTGTGCCCATTGCAGATGTACAAGCCTGCCTTCCTCATGGTTTCCATCTTGCAGAAGAGTCACACATTCCCTTCCACCCTCCTTCTCTGAATGGTGTAGCATCTATACTACTCAGACAAAGCTCCCCCTCATAAAACATTGAGGCTGCATCTAAACATAAAAGGAACAACATTCCACAGCATACTCTTGAGTCCTGATCCCTAGTACCAGCCAGATCAAATACTTGTCTGGAGCACAAGTTTCCTTTAGCTCATACACCTAGGTTTCATTCTATGAGAAGCCAAAGCACAGGGATGCAGGGAGTGATCCATGCTAGTTTCTACTTCTGGACGGAGCTGAAATTCAGCTAATACTACTAACCCCACAGCTGGAGAGTTCAGTCATGAATCCCACAGTTCAGCTAATAAATAAATAGACAAATAGCTTAACTTAATCTTCATCTCTAAATTCTCCTTCAGACATATGCGGATGCTGAATGAAGAATGTTACACAGCAACACTTTAGGGGTGTTCTAACAACATATTACAAGATAGAAAGGTAAAGATTTATTTTTCTGTGATCTACTCTTTTCTTGGAAAGGCCCAGCAGCTACCAAGTTTGCCTGGATTTTGATGCAATGATGGAATGGTTTCTTATGTCATTAACGGTGACAAAATTTCTAGTAGACCATTTTAATTACTCTTTCTTTATCTACTTAGAACTTCTCTTACATCTCCTATCTCTCACCACCATCAGTATTGTATATGAGGACACCAGGGATCACTTTCAGAACCAGAGGTAGTTAGACTGCAGCTTAAATTCCCATTTTATTTTTCCTAGCTAGAAATGTACCCAGCTCCATACATTTTTCTGGTATATGCATTATTTTATTCCATCATTATTCCAAGACATTTCTTAGAGTAGAGTAAAAATTGGTTTTATATAATATGCCCTCATACGTAATGAGATTTTTATGAATACATATGTAGTTTTAAACAGACTAAGTCATAATTCAGGAAGATAAGCCTATATCCTAAAGGAGAGAAAATAGCGTAAAGAATTAACACTGGCTTACTAGGATATGAAAACAGTTCTAAATAAGACATGATTATAAGCATTTTGAAAACACCAGAAGTATTTTTTTTGTTTAAAAAAAAAATTATATATATAAAAGGTAAGAAGAATGATTTGTCTATTCATTTTTTTTTTTTTTTTAGCAGTTTCTGTTTACCTGCAAACAACTAAAAAACATTTGGAAAAACTGAAGTGGGCAGAACATAGTAAGTCACCTTTCTAAGACTTCAATTATCCAAACAGTAAATTAATTAATAAAATAAGTACTTGCATAAGAATCTATCATTACCAAATATCAGAATTCTTACCTTCACCTGCTCCTAACTGTGGTATGCAAAACAACGTGGTAGAAAAAACTACACAATAATATCATTCTCATAACACTTTTTCTAAGACAGCTCCTATTCAAGTCTCTCTTTAAAAAAAAAAAAAAAAAAGAGAGATATATCATTCTTTCTTCAGCTGACTCTCAGGGAGTCATTTATTCAGACTTATAACCTTTTGTCTGACTTTTTCATTGGGCCTTCATCCCAGCTTCATTATTTAACTGTTCACAGCTGCAGCCTATCTAGCTGAGTACAGCATTAACTCATTAGCGGCCAGTAGCTCAGAGCAGGCTCCTTTCTGTTGTCACAAATGCATATTATCATCTTTGCTAGTGTGTTGGTATATTTAATAACAAATGATGGTATTTTATTAATAAAACCTGGTATTTTGTATCCCTATGGCTATGCCGTGCGTGCCTTTCAGATATGAGAACTGTGCTACCCACAGTTTATCGATCAAGTGAAAAAATGCAGCTACTGACAACATCTTTTTGCCATGTGACCTTTTTGATTTGACATTACATTTTGGTGATCTACTGAACTGCAGCCAACAAGCAGGAAAATACCATTGCAACCAAACTCAAGGATATAGTCAAATGTAAAAAACACAGAAATTGGTGCATATTTCTATTGTGAATGTGCTTTCATGACTTCAGACTACAACACTTTATTGTTAACTAATGCATAGTATACAAGAGTGATCATAGTAAAATAATATCTATAGTGCTTTTTGACAACAGGTGTTAAGTAACTTATGTTCTTAACATTTGTTGCACTAGGACATGCACTATCCCTATGTGTGCTATCTTCTAGCTATCCTTAGGTTTTCCTGTTAAGAAAGGGCTATGCGTTTCACAGCTGACACCTGTTTACACCAGCATGGAATAAAAGGAGCACCAATCTCATCACAGAAATTCAAACCGGTATATTAACGGTTGCCTCTTCCTATATAAAAATAGTATGCCCTGTTGTTTTCATATTGAGTTCAAATGTTGTGTAACTCATACAGGCTCCACAGAGAGATCATGCACATTTGAGTTAGTGTTCAGAACTGGGTATTTAAGAACTAAAGGGAGCAGTATCTGTGTCTTAATTCTGCTTTTTAGTTTGGCCCAAAGGCCTGCAAAAATAGAGAATCTATAACAACCCAAATACAAAGCAAAGCTCTTCTGAGAATGGTTACTGCCAGCAGTGAAAAACATTATCTTTCCAAACTGTTTTATGCAGTGTACCTCATCTTTATGATACAGAGTGTATAAGTTTTACAGAAGTCAAGTAATTAGAAAGCCCAATGTCCTCTTTCACTATATTAGCTATCAGTTTTGGAACTTCCAAGGACACTACTCATTTTTCTAGCAAGATTTTCATTCTAGGATCTCCCTGTGACACTGCATGGTCCAAACTTTGACTGCCATAGCTTAGGAAGGACTGAACGGCATTTCTCTTCTGGGATATGTTCTGAGGCACAGGTGAATTTCCAGATGCAAACAAGCACAAAGTAAAGAACAAAGCAATACTAGTTACCTGACCAGAGCGTGATCCACAGACCTTTTTCTTTTCATCTGTCTACCCCAAAATGTCTGCCAGGATACAGCAAAAGAAACAGTTTCTCTCCTGAAATCTACCTCTAAGGAGGCTCTGTAGAACTCATTTGATCCATACCAGCTGACTGCCACAAATGAGCAAACTGACCCTCAGCTGCTTCTCCTCAAGGCACAATCCTTCCTGCTGCAGTCTGCTTCATAAAATTATCAGTATGGGTTATCACTACCAGATAGTAAACAACACAAATATTTAACTTAATTAAATCTAAGGAGGCATATTATATGTTAAACTTCAGTCTTTTGATTTTACTGAACTATGTCATGAAAATTCACCAGTTTGTTTCTTTTGTCAAATGTTATCACCCATAAACCAGAGAACCAATCTGAGTGTTTTCTTCCCTGTCCCATAGTAAACAGGTTGCATTCTTTTTCCCTGTTTTCTATTAGTTTAAAATGACACCAGAAAATAAATGTCCCTCTTACCAACATTCCACATATTATCCTAAACATAAGAGTTAACTACAGAAACCACTTCCACCGTTACCATCAATCAGCATATCAGGCATGAGAATTAGGCTTGATGAGACAGATTAAATTTTCATCAAGGCATATTCAATTTTATGTTGTTTTGTGGTTTGTTGGGGTTTTTTTTCCTAGAAAGCTGATTAGCAGCAAGAAATAAAAATAATTTAAAAACTCCAAACCTGCCATGACTGTTGTAGATGCTACGTTAAAACGGACCCTTCCACACAGATGTAATCCGTTCATTTAAGATGCTTCAGCAATGAAAACATGGAGATTATGCATCCTATTTACCCGTCCTTGAGTTGTACTGTACTAGCTAGATAACAGGCATCAGCGGCCTGCAGAGCTACTAGCTCCACATCACCTGTATGGATTTACTTCAGAAAATGGCATAGGGTAAAATAGTTTCAGCTGAGATATCAGCTCCCAGTCTACCCCCAGTCACCCCCACCAGTTCAGCAAGCAATATCGTTCTATGGTCTTGAAATGATGCAGCTCCTTTAGGCAAGGGATGTATCATCGATTTTTGGTTAAAGTGGTTATGGCATTTGATTTATAAAGCTACACTGACTAGCTTGAGAGTGGTTGAGAGTAAAAACATCCTAAGAGAATAAAACATTGCCCTTTTGAATATATGAAACCAAACACCGGGAAGGATGTATCTTAGACTTTTCATTATTGTTATTTAGGAATGTAACAGAGATCAAAATAGACACAAGTACCTGGGGGGTGGGGGGGTGGTGGTGGTGGTGGTTGATAATTCAATGAACTAAATCATTATTTAGGCACATTATGTTAATAAGAAGATAGGAAAAAAGTAAAGTTTGAAAGAAAAATTAATCCCAAAGAAGGCAGGGCCATACAAAAAGGAAAAAATATCTTTTAAACCCATTCTCACTTCCTCTAAGCCCATGCTCAATTCAAAGATTTTTCTCTTGGTCCCCTTTTCACAGAATCAAAGAATCACAGAATGGTCAGGATTGGAAGGGACCTTTGGAGAACATCTAGTCCAATCCATCTGCTAAAGCAGGTTCACCGAGAGCAGGTTGCACAGGATTGTGTCCAGGTGGGTTTTGAATATCTCCAGAGAAGGAGACTCCACAACCTCTCTGGGCAGCCTGTTCCAGTGCTCTGTCACCCTCAAAGTAAAGAAGTTTCTCCTCATGTTCAGATGGAACTTCCTGTGTTCACGTTTGTGCCCATTGCCCCTTGTCCTGTCACTGGGCACCACTGAAAAGAGTCTGGCCCCATCCTCCTGACACCCGCCCTTTAGATATTTATAAGCATTGATGAGATCCCATCTCACTATTCTCTTCTCCAGGCTAAACAGACCTAGGTCTTTCAGCCTTTCCTCATCAGACAGATGGTTTAGTCAGGGTAAAGTAAAGAAAGGGAATAAAACTGTGTTTGAAAATTTTCTACACAACCTACACAATTTTGTACCTATTTAGGAAGAGAGAGACATTTTTTCAACAGCCTAATTATTCTTATGTCCTTCTCAGTACAGTTCAAGAGCATATTTCTACATTTCTTTCTTTGTTTACTCAACACAGCAGTGCTGAACTTCCTTTACCTCACAAATGGAATAGAAGTCCTTTGAAACAGAGACAGGAAAAACAAAGGTCCTATGTTTTAGGGAAGCACTGCTGTCTCTTAAACTTAGATTATGGTGTCTTCCCAAAAGCTCCATTACCAGATTGCAAAATCTTCCATGAAATTTTGTGGCCAAGGGATTAATATAGTTGGGAAAATTAAAGGATTTTAAAGTAAAAACAAAAAATAATGCCAAAACTGTCTGCTTGACAAAAGTGTTCTGATAAGGTATCCCTTGCTCACCTTGCCATCTTTTATTTTTCCTTTTTTTTAAGTTCATAAGTTCTTTGGGTTGGGACCTTATCTTCATAAATGTCTATAAGGCATCTACAACACAGTGATACATAAGTAACATATATTGAATCACAATTAATAACCACCACCTCCCTTTAAAATCCATGAGGTTATTCTGCTGCTAAAATGATGTTGAGAAAATCAGTATTAACATCTGCAGACTTATTCTCTCTGGCTTCAGGAGGCTCTTGGGAATAGAATCAGGTAGGACCACTCTGGCCAATGGCTTCTGAGAAATCAGAGTGCCCGTTAGGGCCTAAGGGTTGCTACAGAGAAGCTGTAACTCTACAATGATATCTATGCCTCAAAAGAGCTCAGGTCATCTATGAGTTAAGTGGGACATACTCTTGCCAGAAGGCAAATCTTATCCCCTCACTGCACTCACAGTAACAATTCAAGAGCTTAAAAAACATCAGGTTTTGCTTTTCACTTAGTATTACTCTGCTGGAGCAGCTGGCAGCTGACCTATGTACCAGCAGATCTGAAATCACTTATTATTAAGAGAACAAGAATTTATCCCAATCAATGGAAACTATTTTGGCTACTTTCTTTATTTTACAGATAGGATTTAGAAGGTTATTTTTTTCTTTCGAGATAATTCTAATATCTCCCAAGTTCAAAGTGACATCTCATCTTAGAAAAAGTTACCATATTCTTTGCAAGAGTTCTGTCATGCATTGCTTTGTGGTTTGTACAATTGTTTGCAGAATGTGTGTATAAAGTGGGTAGTAAATTCTCTTGTTCTTGTTATTTTAGTACATCTTCCAATATGCTGAAATCAAGCTCCTTACACTGATTTAGTTATGAGATTACATAGTTCAGGAATTGTTTTCAAAGATGAATGATGAACCTTGCGTGTAGTGAATGTAGTAAAGGAATGCAGTCAAAGGTAATGGTACAATTTTCTTCTTCTCTTACTAATTCTGCTATTCTGGAAAAGCAGTTTTCTATGTCTCCATTTGCTAACCATAAACAGTAACTAGCCACACCTACTCCTTTTTTTTGTGAAATTCAGTTTCTGACAGTAAAGTCTTAGCTTAAACAAAACAGATTCTGAGGTAGCGCAAGTCAATGCAACTGCTCTGCACAGGAGCACCCTGATTTAGTTTCATAAAAGTGGCTACAGAGTTCTTGCTGTGGACCCCGATAAATCTATGGACTTGCAGAATTAAAAGACTCCACTATATATGCTATAGATCTGTCATAAACTGGCAGATTCTGGGAACTGAACTCCTGAGACCCTGGGCGTAAGAAAGGCAGCTCTGTAGTACACCCAGGAGTGTGCAGCATCTTAGAGGGTCCTAGGTCTTCAAATCCCTCTGAAATAGAACAGGAATTTGAACACCCTTTGCCAATTTAAGTTCAACATTTTCAGAACATTGCTTTCATTTACTCCCAAATATTCTTTTTCTAAACCTCATTGTGTTGGAACATATTTCCCTTTCCTTTGGAAATCCGTTCACTCGAAGTTGAACTTTATTCAGACTTTGTAATTTTCTGATAAACAGAATTTCTGGAAAACTAGACACTATAAATGTCAAGACTCTTATTATTTTTAATTATAAAATATTTTCAATTTTCTGACAAAAGAATTCACAAGTTATTTGACCTTTACTGATCTAGAAGAAGTGAATTCCACTTTCTTAATTTTGAAAAATGCTAGCATTTTTTTGGGTTTGGGTTTGTTTTGGGTTTGGTTTTGTTTGTTTTTTTTTTGGGGGGGGGGGCAGTTTCTCTGTTTATGATGTATAATATTTTGCCCTAATGGATAGGATCAATCCAGATCTCCCACAGACACATTACTATTAATGAAAAATACCAAATTCCCCTTCTTTGGGGCTGTGTTTAAAGAGAAGGTGCTGTCTCCATAGACTCTCTGAGGTACTGTGTCAATGCAGGTGTCATCAGCTTCAAGATAACTGGGAATTCCTAGCTGCTCATAGATTTAATATTATTACCTTAAGTGTGTGATCTGGAATTCATTACTCAGCATTGCTTTCTGTGTAGTTGTGAGATTTCTCTCTAGCCTGCTTTCGCAACAGATAAACAATGATGTGCTGCCACCACGCATCTTAATTGCTGCAATAAAACATCCTTTGCTGTCCACACAGGTACAGGACAACTCTAATTCAAGAGAAGCCTTCATTCTCTCTCAAAGTCTTAATGATATGGGAAATTATTGCTGTTTATTCTGTATTCCTGAGCTGTTTTCCATGTGAACTACCTGATGTGTGCCATTAAGATGAATGGTCTTTAAAGTGATTCCTGTTAAACCACCTTTTGAGAAATGATCCTGTTTGTAAAAAAACTTCATGTTGGGACACAAATCTCTATTTTAGACCTTATCAGGAACCAGAACCTGTATAGTACATCTTGGTGGAAAACTGTTCATCATCATAATTTGAGGAATGGATTATGAAGTCACAAGAACCCAGTAATGGAGTTCTTTATGGTGACAGGTATAGAGAAGTTCTCCATAATGTAAGGATACTACAGTGATTCTGATAAAGTTTAATGAACATGAAATGAAAACACTTACACACAGAAGCTGTGTATTCAAATCCTCTAACATCTCAGCTAGCAAGACCATTTTACAGAGAGCAATTGAAGTAGATTTTGTCATACGGAGTGGAGAAACTATTATTTTTGGAGCTTTATGGTTACATGTTTTCCACAGCTTTAGCTTGTTCATACATATCTCTGGAGCAAACTGACTGCACTTGTGGTATTTGATCTATTTTTCTACACTTTCTGAGCCAGTAGAAATAAATCTCCCCACAGTTCCAGCATTCCAAGCAAACTAGAGCCCCAAATTAAAGATGAGAATGTCCTGAAACATCTTTTTATACCTAAATCCCAAGAGGGGGGAATTTGCATATTAGTCAAGCAACAGTTTTAATCCCAGCACTGCCATCTACTGAAGAGATCATTATAATATGTTTTTCTGGAAGATGCACTTTAAAACATAGACAAATTATTATCTCAGTAACTGGATTACTGGACAAATGGAGTTCCTAAACCAATAAAACAATAAGCTATGCTATACAGCCTGGCAAGATGATCAAATGACCTTAAAATATATATGAATCCAATTATAGGAATAGTGACATTTCGGCAATAGTGAACAGACAAATACCAACTCGTTGTGCCTAGGCCTGCCTTGCTCCGATTGAAGGCAAACAAATCCCAGTTGATCTAAATGAGAATAGAATCAATTACTGTTTCAAGTTAGTAAGACTGGATATTAATCAATTAATTGCTTAAAAGGGCACCGAAAATTAATAAATCAGTGTTCCAGACTCTGGAATGTCAATGTAAATTGCAGAGGAGAAATACTCTGCTGAAAAAAAATCACTTTTCCCTAAATAAGAAAATCTAAATAATAACTTAGGAGTGAAAAAAGTTTAATTACCTATGGACAACCTTGTCCTTGGGATATCTGCTAGTTCCTCACAGGATGAATGCATTTTAGTGACCAGACAACTCACTATATACACTTTGTTTCCTTGCTAAATCAGCTCTTGCATGAAGCGCTTCTTTATGCTGCTGGAACAGATTAGGCCACAACCTATTTGTTACATTTATCTGCCACGTGTACTGCACCAGATGGTTTAATGATACCAGACATTTCCAAAATTTCTTCTTGAGGAAGCAAGCTGCAATTTGTGCTGATAAAGTATGGTAGGCCAAGTGCTGGTGATTGAGGTGGGAAAGTGTCTTCCTGCTTATTTAGTGTGGGTTGAAAGACCATTTTATACGAACAACGAATGAGATATTTGGCATTTTTCCTTAGCCCAACAGTGTGTGTATCAGGTCACCAAAGGGGCTTGTAGCTCCCAGGGGCCAGAGCATTCCAAGCCTGGGGGGTCCTCACAGGGTATCAGGGCAGGGCCTGTCCCACCACCTCAGCCAGGAGCAGGCAGCCCAGGGGGGCAGCAGGCGGAGCCCCAGACCCAGACATCAGGCACCTCCGTGGGGATGGGAATGGGCCATGGTCAAGCCAGGGCATGGGCCTGCAGGGAGGCCCGGTTTGGCGGAGCCCATGTCTGGGCAGGGTCAGGCTCTGGGAGCTGGAGATGGGTCCCTGGGCATCACAGGGGCAGGGGTTGATGGCCCTGGGGGGCTGACATGGGGTGCTGGGCTGTGGGGAGGGTAGGGGGAGCCCCGGGGTTGGGCAGGGACAGGCAGGGTTGTGGATACCCTCAGGGCCATGACAACGTGTTAGGATGGTTCCTAGTAAGCACATTCTTCCTATTTAAAGATATGTTCTTTTACATCCCCCCTACCTCAAATCGAAATCTGAAATATTCCAACCAAATCTACAACAGTTTTTAAAGAAGGCCAGCAAAAATATAAACTCAAACCATGCACCATTTATTTTCTCAGTGTTTTCAGTCAGTTTTTGTGAGCCAGAAGGATTGCAGCTAGCCAGACCGTCGGCTGCATGCCGCCAGATCTGGACAAATCACAGCACAGACCAACCATCTCTTTGGAAGAACGATGCTGCAACAAAGAGTGTGGTGAGCACCCCGGAGGGAAGCAAGGGGAAAGGGACAGGCTAGCTGCCCCAAAAATGAGTCTGATGACATCTTTTGATGGGTCAGGAAAAGAAACACATTCTTAGGAAGCAATACACCCTTCACTTCCCACTGGCATTGTGTTATTCATGCTGGCTATATTTTCAACAGTTGGTGGGAGTGGTGACTCATTTACAGAGAATGAGAGGAACTAGCATAAATGGAAAGGTTGTTAACAAAACCAAGAGAATATAAAAGCCCTTGAAAGAAATAGAAGCAAGAAAAGAAAAATAAGGAAGTGCTCAGAATTCTTTCTAGTCCATGCATTTTTTGAGACAAATACACAAAACCTTAAATCTTTCACCTTTTTTTTGTGAATTGATTTTTTTCTCCTAACTTGGAAACCATCTGTAAAAGCTATGTCCCTTTTGCTATGTTCCTCCACTGCTACATCAGGCTGTATTTAACATCTCTATGATGCTCTTGTCAGGTATTTTTTGTATTGCATGATTTCACAGCTTCTTTCGCTCTTTTTCCCTATACCTACTTCACGCTGCAGTCTGACCAGATGCATTACAGGCCCTGAAACACCATTTATTTGTTCCCTTATTCACTCTGTATTTTTTTTTTTCTTTCTCTGCATTTTATTATAACTTTTGCCCCAAGCCTCTCATTCTGTAAATCCTTCTTTTCCACTGTTGGAAAAAAATTCTAGTCTCTGGCTCTTATTCCAGTATTTCAAGACCTGTCCCATGTTTTACACCTAATTTCTCTTCCCCCATGCCTTATCTGTCATTACACTAAATAATTTTCAGTCCTAATAAGAGCACCTTTCAAACAGGATCTCTGCTTTCATTCAATTCTCTTCTCTTGTTTCCATGTTCTTCAATTTGTCATTTCATTTCATTTCTTGTGTCTTCTGGCATATGCTTATTCCTGTTTCTTCCTATTTGTCTGGCTTTCAGGTGCTAGAAAGATACATGATGGTAAAAATACCAGTGAAGAAAGTACATCATTGTTTCTATTGTCAGATTAGTGGGTGCTGAAGCATTGAGATACTGTCCAAATGTCACAGAGTACAATCATAAATTTTCCTCTCCTCTCACCAAACCTCAAAGAATTAGTACTGGGGATGCCAGCTCAGTATTCTTATCTTTTCACCTATCACCAGTTTCTAAGCAAATTTGGAGTGCATCCTGAATCCAAGATTTTGTAGAAATATTTCAGAGGCTCAGCCAGCCCCTAGATTATATTAACCCTTTGCTGCTCCCCCATATGAGTACCAATGGCCAGGGGAAACCAGAGCATATGAAGAGGGGATAACCCTGAAGAGCTTGAGAGGTTAAGTGGTGTCTCCTCAATCTTTCCAGTGAAAGGGAAAGGCTCAGGTAGAAGTAAAAGTATACTGTGTGTCAATACCTGCCTGTGTGGCTGGTATCCCATGCTGGGCTTTTGCATCTATGACCACTGGACCCTCGCTCAGGAATAAGGAATGGTAGTCTCCATCTGACAAAGTGGGGCAAAAGTATATTTGCAAACAAGCTTGCCAACTTAATGACAAAGCCTTTAACCAATATTTTTCAAGGAATGAAGACTAAAGCCTGAGAGAAATGGAATAGAGGGCAAGGAGTCTGGGTGACAATACAATAAAAAAGGTTCTCACACATTCCCTCAGAAAACCACACAACTGAGGACCTATCTCAAGTGCCTGGGCATGAACTCCTCCAGCATGAGGAAAAAAAAAAAAAAGGGATTTAGAAGTTGTGAGCAGTTGCAGGATAACAAAAGCATGGTGGGATATCTCACATGACAGGAGCACTGCAACAGGTGGATACAGGTTCTTCAGGAAGAACAGGTTGGGAATAGGAGGAAGACAGATTATGCTCTATGCGAGAAAGCAGCTTGAATGCATGGAACTTTGCCATGAAATGGTCCACCAGACAGATGAGAGTTTATAGGTCAGGATCAAAGGAAGGCTAATGAGGAAGCTGTTGGGATGGGTTTCTGCTACAGCCCTCCTCATCAAGAGGCAAAATAAGATGCAGCCTTCTTTAGATGACTGAAATAAGCCTTACAATCAGGAAGAAGATTAAAAATATTGATTGGGCATGGAATTAGGAAAGCTAAAATTCTACTGCAACTGAAATTGGCAAGGAATGTGAACAGGAAAAATAAAGACCTCTGTAAGTATATTGACAGGAAGACTTGGGGATCTTGTGATGAGGATATGGAAGGGATGTTCAAATCTTTTTTTGCCAAGGTCTTTACTGATAAGGTATGCCCTTCAGTTTTCTAGGTCTCTGTGCAGAAGAGTCTGGGAGACTGAGGTAATGCCTATAGTAGGGAAGGATTCGTTAAGGGTCAACTGAGCAAATAAATTGGTTATACAGCATTTCATGAGACCACATGAGATACATCTGGTGTTGATGAGGGAGCTTGGCCAAAGTCACCTTTCAAAAACTGGGTGACCAGGAGCAGTCCCTAGTGACTAGAGAATGGAAAGTGACATATCACTCTTCAGGAACAGTGAAAAGAGGATCTGGGACGTTAGAGGCTGGTCAGCCTCGCTTCAGTATCCTGGAAGATTATAGAGAAATTTTGCATATGGAAGCCATTCATAGGCACATGAATGACAAGAAAGTGAATGGGAACAACCACAATGGATTTACAAAGGGAAAATCGTGCCTGACCAGCCTGATTTCCCTCTTTGATGACTGACTTGGCAGACAGGGGATGCTGTTTGCCTTGACTTTATAATGACTTTTGGCATGGTCTCCCTTTGTATTTTTCTAGCCAGGCTAAAGAAATATGGACTAGATGCATAAACTACAAGATGAATGGAAAACTGGTTGAATCAGGAGGCTCAAAGGGTAATGAGTAGCAGTTTGAAATCCGTTTGCTAGATGGTTACTAGAGGCTTTCCTCACAGGTGAGTAATAGGGCTGCCACCATTTAATATCTTCATTAGCTACTTGGATGACAGAGCAAAATGCACCCTCAGCAAGTCTGTGGATGAAACCAAATTTAGAGGAAGAAATTGATATGCTAAATGATAGGGCTGTTGTTCAGTGGGACTTTGACAGACAGGGATGACAGAAACTCATGAAGTCCTAAACCTGGGGTGAAATATTGACATGCCATACTATTGTCTGGGGCGGACTGGATAGAATGAAGTTTTGCAGAAAAAAAAGTTGAGATCCTGGGATAACAAGTTGAATATCAGTCAGCAGTGCAGCCTTGCAGTAATAAAGGTTTATTGCATAGTTGGATGTATTAGCAAGAGTGTAACCAGCAGATCAAGGTCCTCTGTATTTGGCACTTGTGTCCACATCTGGAGTATCTTGTCCAGTTTTTGTTTCCCAGTACAGGAAAGTCAGTGACACTGGAGAGTAAGTTGAGTAGAGAAACATCAAGATGGTAAGATGCCCAAGAGCCTGTGCAGATTTTTTTAATAGGTCACTAAATCTATATTATTGGGCAGTTATATATAGCTGGGAACTCCTTTTCCAGTCCAGATTTATTCACCATGTATACTGTTTACACGAAAGCACACACTGATCTGCAATTTTTCGTTCAGCACCAGAGTACTCTTGGGATACTGAGCCTGTACTTTGCCATGCCAATTAAATGTTGCCTGAAGTTGTCTTTCACTTCACCTGGCTGCCTTCGGCATGGATAAAGTACAGCCCATATCCAACAGATAACCTGAGCCTGGCTCTTTCAAAGCGTGATGTAGACACTTTAAGCCTTATTTACAGTAAATCTGAGAATCAGTAGTGTGGTAAGAAAGCCTTCTGCATATGGGTTTAACATGCTAAAGTACACTTGCAAAACAACCTTTAATCATTTAGTTCAGACATAACCTATGAAGCTCTGAAAAACCATAGTGCACAGGTAAAAAGCATTTGAGAGGCAAACCCCTTAGAGAGGATCTGGACATGGAGGCTCTTTTTACTCCCATTAAAAATTAGATCATGCTATATAGTGCACGTGCGCTCCATTTTTGTTTTCACGAGGTAAGATACTTCTTGACTGAGGGGAAAAGAAAAATACCAAAATGTTTATCTCAATTTTCATAACGTGTCCGCTGGTCTGAAATGTGTTAGCTGCACTCTGATCTCTGACTCTCGTAGCTCTGTAAAGATAATTTTGTAAAGTTTCCTCAGGAATAGCTTAGATATTTGATACATAGTGCATCATTCCATGCTTCAGTGGAATACACTATGTAATATAACTGTACTGAACCACTGTCCTTATAAACAGTTCAGTACAATCACTAATGACATGTGCATGTTTAATCCCACCTAAATTGCATACCCATCTGCATCTAATTTTGTTAACTGCATTGGTTAGAACTTTGGGAAAGTGTTTGACATACCAGTGTTTGTCACTTATAGCCATGGTTCACACATGTACATGCGTAGGTGTACCCATATGCTTTTGAGGTTGGTATATGTGCAAAGAATAGTTAGCAACCTTTCTATTTGTTAAGAGGGTTTCTTCCCTTCCACTCTGATTCTTGCAGACTGTTCTCTCTTTCTCACAAGGTGCTCATGTTAAAAGATCACTCAGGTACTTGAAAATCTGATTTCTCACTTTTGTCCAGTGCCCTAAAACCTATGCGAGAGGGTCTGTAGTTTCTAAACAGGCTGTAAAAGAAAAAGGGGAGACTACCAGTATCCCTGTTCATATGAATATTTTAAATGGATTTAAGAAATCAGGGAGGTGCCAAGTCCTTGGTTGTGCAAATCATGCTTACTGAGAGAAAAGACTGAATGGGATGAAAACATTTACAATTGGTATACAGACCAATTTTCCATTATTTTTTTTTTAATTTATCTAGATTTCTATTTTTTTCTTCACTAGACTGGGTTCTCCTATCTGAGAGTTCTGGCTGCAGAACTGAGGGATAAGATAAATTGTGAGAAGCCAGCTAAAGCTGTCATCATTTTGCATGAACAATGTTTCACACGGTTGTGAATGAGAAGCTGAATGGAAAAGCATTATTTTAAAAAATACTCTTAAAAAAAATCAACATTAGGAGCCTTTCAAATAAGAATGAGGTAAGAGAGGGCAGGAGAAGAGAAATTAAAGTGTCTTAGAGAGGCAAGTGCAGTGTGAATCTCTTTACTGGATAGTTTTAGCACAGCCCATGTAGTATAAGAAAACAACAGAAACCATTGCAAAGAAGAAAAAAGGATGGTTTCCCTACCCAGATGAAGTAATTAGGGACGACCAGTTTTACTAGACAGTCAGAATTAAGGGACAGTTGTATCTAGAGAGATTATAAAGTCTAATGAGAACATAGCTCTCCAGAAATGTTAGGATAGGGAAGAAGCCAGCTCTTACAGAGTCTAGCTATATCCATTTAAACTCCATCCTAAAATACTCCCAGTCATACTATTACAAACAGGGGTGAGAAAATTCTGCTGTTGGTAACAATAAATTAAGAGAACTTAAAAGATTTTTTTTTTAAATAATTTCTTGCATACTTTTCTCTGGCACAAAAGCCTGTAGGAGCAACATAATTTCTGTGCTAGGTTTTTTCTCTTAGTGAACAAAGTCAGAAAACTCTTTATCATTTGTCCACTGAAGTCACTGTATTCTTAATTCTGATCTGTGACAAAATAATGCATCTCTGTACACAAAACAGTTACACAACCAAAATTAAGTCAGTATATATGGATTACTTTTGCTAAATAACCAAGCATAGGAACATATTTTCTCTTTCAGTTATAATATGTATCACAGGTTTCCCATCCAGTGTCAACAGGACAAACTGAAGGTCCCTGTAGATGTTTTGAAGCGATTTCCACACAGCTCTATAGGTTCACTCACCACAAAAGCTTTTCACAGAACTTGAGGCACTGAAAGTCTTTTATTAATAACTCTATGCTTCACTTTACTTTAGTATTACCTAAACCGTGGCAGCTCTCAGCACTGAAATGTACACTGCCATTTGCTATTACTCTGTCTACTTTTCGATGTAAGCAAAGATAATCAGGTTTAGGTTTAGAATTACAATAAATAAAGCAGCAATTAATTTGTTGGGGTAATGCTTTGGACAAAGGAAGGCCAAACTATATACAAAAAAGTCAGCTCTCTGTCCATCCATTCCTAGCTAAAAATGGATGATTTACGTGCACATGTATATATATACACTTGTATGCACTTGCGTCTATATTCACACATAAAAAAATCAAACCATTTCAAAGAAACGGTTTCAATTAATGGAAATAGATCAGGTGTAATGAGAATGTTACATAATAACTACTAATTACTAATTGATTAGCTTATGTTTCTGTTGAGTCATCATATCAATACTCTTGAACAAGTCTTTTAATACAGCTG
The DNA here is from genome assembly GCF_000708025.1 of Charadrius vociferus. Lineage (NCBI taxonomy): Eukaryota > Metazoa > Chordata > Aves > Charadriiformes > Charadriidae > Charadrius > Charadrius vociferus. The sequence continues at coordinate 513,406 of NW_009649293.1, read as the reverse complement.
ATCTCACAAAATAATTTAAATTCTTTTTTAGATTCCCATAGTAAAAATAACACTTCATTATTACAATGGAAGAAGTATCAGTCAATAACATTCATTTAAAAACTTAACTTTAATATTTCCTGAGTTTTGGAGCATTTGTCAATATGACCTGAATTTCAGTTGATGCAGATATTTTTTTTTTTTTTTTTAATGCAGAATTCATAATACTACTCATTATTTGTTTCTCCACGTCTTGCTAGGCCGTCATTTATATTATCTATGGTATGTGATCTGCAAAGACCCAGCAAGTTAGGCACCTTTATTTTGCTGACTAATAGCAGAGGAGATACACAAAATATTTTAATGTATATTACTTAGGAAGAAATGAGGTATGTTAGATGTATTCGGTACGTGAAGTGTGTTTTCATTATTACACTAAAATAGTATAACATACAATTAGTGGTCTTTGGATTTTATTCATAATGGCTAATAAGAAAAAAGATCATTATAATGTCAGATATGACTGTAAACATTACTGGTTTGAGAATGGACTTAAAACATGCATTTGAATTTTATTTGTAGGATTTTGATTACATTATCAGAATTATGATTAGTGTCAAAATGCATTTAAACTGAAGAATCATTATTGTGTTAGCTAAGGGTTTGCACTGATTATTGTCACTGATTTTTAAAGTAAATGTGAGAGAAGATCATGACCAAAATCCAAACCCTACAATTCAGGCTAAATACTATTGATCTTGTTCATAAGCTTCCCTATAGAGGAACAGACTTTACTGGAATAAGTAAAACAAGCAGGATTAGCCTCTTCGTTGAAACAACAATATATTTATTTTACTATGGAGCACTTCAGCTTTGCTGACACTTGATTATATAAGCTGCTGATCAAAAGGTTTGCCTATCATCTGCCCAGGCACCTAGTCTGTGTCTAGCTACAGTCACGATGGGTATCAATAATTCTCAGAAGTTTATAACCTGTTAATGTGGCCACGAATCATAAAGCTCTGTTTTGAGCATTCTGACTGATGAAGTCAAATAAAAGAATCTGCTCCATTAAGAAAATGGGTATTTTACAATGAATCATTATTATTTAACCACCATGACTAAAAATGGGCATGACTCATTTTATCAAACATGATTCTGGAACAACTGTTCAAGACAGTGTGTGATTCCAAATCTCGAAACTATGCATTGCCTCAAAGACATTCCTTGGCCTTTCAACAATAAAAACAAACAGGTGAATCAATAGTTTTTCTTTAGTTATGTATAACTGCTTAATGAACTTCAGCTGACAAGTCATTACCCATGAAAGCTATCAAGAATATTAATGACACTGATTTTTGAGTGCTTGTTAACACTAGAAAGTTATCCTGGATTGAAGCAGACTATTAATTATAGCAGCTATTTTTAAACAATGATACCTGTGATCCTGCCTATTCCAGAAATGAATGTCACATTACGAGGACATGAAACCACTTCCGGCAATTTCTGAATAACTCCATCAGTAAACAAGCCCTTTTAGCCTATGTTCTACTTTGACAGATTGTCCAAGATACGAATTTGGTCAATAAAAACAAAATGTTCTTTTTCAAAGTTAAAAAAGTCATAGCCAACAAACATAATGTAACTTCTAAACAACTTACTAGTTTCATGTCTCTCTCTCTCTTTCCTCCTCCCACCTGAAATAAACAGATCCAGCTTGCAAGATGCTGACCAGTAATGAGAGACACTGCACATCCATCACAACCACTGACTCAGGGGGAGTTAAGAGCACGTAGTCTTTTGCAAGACCGTGTTCAAACTATGGATATAAAACTCAAAAACCTAGAGGAAGGCAACAAAGTATACAATGAGTTTTTATCATTCCTAATACAGGTCCCAGTTTCTACCCTGCCAAAAGTGCGCTGAAGAAACACTAAAACAGTGGTTCCACAAAGCACCCGTGTGAAGATTGTTCCCTGGAAGGGAAACAGTCAGACAGACAGTGTTTCACAGGAAGAGCTTAAGATTTTGTTGCACAACAGCTTATGAGAAAGTTTGAAAGTTGTTGGAAGGAATTGCTCCCATGGGAACCAGAGCCATTATTGTGCCATTTGCCTGCCTCCCTACCATGTGTGTTTTATACTTATTAACCATCACGGCGCCCTTCAACATTATATTTGCACCAACTCTGAACGTTACCTAATCAATTTGTTTATATAAATTACTTTAGATAAGCCTACTCTTAATGTGCAGGGAGAGTCCTTTAAGTGGTCTCATAATATTTCTTGTTGCATTCTACAGTGACGCTGTCATACATTTTCCCCCTCTAAAATAAGATACATCATGGTATCCACACCTTATATGTATATCAAAATATCTACTGTTTCCAGTGACAAGTAGATTGCACCTTATCAAGCTCAGATAAAAAATTAAATGAAAGGGGAAAGGGAATAAATATTGCAAAGAACATTTTAAAAAAAGAAAAAAAGCACCATAGTTGTAATTAGTGAACAATAAGAATTTAGTGTCCATTTTCCATTTAATTTAACTATTTATATAACAGTCCTAACTCTATAGCTCACCATGAAGGACAACCAAGAAGAGGGAGGGAGGCAGTATATTAGAGACCTTTAAATTCAGAAGATTTCTTATCTTATACACACATTTAGGCTTATAAATAAGCATGGACAAAATTACTGAACTTGAATGCATGAAGTGGGATATTCAGATTCTGTAGCTTCAGTGGCTTAAGAAAACTCCAAGAACACGTTCAAGGAAAACCTTGTCATTGGCTTCATTTGGCTTAGGAGAGAGCCAGAACTAAGATGTCATTGACTTATTCAAGTCAGATGAACTGAGATAAATGGGACAACTGAAAGTGTTTATGGTAGGCAGAATTTCAAAATAAGACTGAGGAAACATAATAGAAACAGAAAACTTGGGATCTTGAACCCATCTCGGTGTCTGTTTTCTTGAAAGACATGATCAAGTTTTAAACACGAAAACTTAGATTTAAAAGTAGTTTTACAATATCTACCATTAAGACAATTGTTTTCATAACTATTTTTGTATTTTAATAGAAAAAGGTTGCTGCTGACTCAGGTTTTATTTCATGTATTTAAACATAACCCTGTGATATTTTGCAACTAGAAACATTGCAGTCATGTCAATGCACAAGGGCGAACTAGAAAATGCAGCCGATTAAAAAACAAAACCTGAAACCCATTCATTCAGCAACCAGCAAAGTGAGACGCAAAAGCAAACAAGCAGCATCAATGGTGAAAATACATGAAAATATTCTATTGGCCTATATTTTAGTCATCTGAGGTATCATAAGCAACGCAGATATTGGGTTTTTTTTAAAGAATATATGACTTTAATTGATTTTGTCCCTTTAATGATAAATTTACAATGAAAATGACATGTCCACCGTAATTTTGAAATACAACATAGCTACCACCGATTTGCTGCAAATGCCTTTGCATTATATTTGTTTGTGGCAGAGGAGTAAATTTGACAAAAGTAAATTCTTATGCACATCCACCCTTGTGGGATTAATAGCAAGATGAAAAATTTCAAATTAAATTAATGAAGTCAAAAATAATTTAAAATAATATAAACATTCCTCCCGCATCTCCTCAAGCAAGATTTTCCTCAACACACCATCTCATACACCAACCTTCATAAAAAATAATAAAAAAAAGAAGAAACAAGATCTGTTTATTGAGAATGAGGCAAAACGATGCAATTGATGTTGGCCTGATATTTTACCTCTTGTCGATTGGAGTAATAATTTTTCCTAACCTCCAATACCGATGTCAGTCCACCCCCAGAACTCTGAGGCCATTTGTATTGGGAAGAGCACACATGGCTAATAAATGCACGGCACCCGTGCAACTTCTGGTGCATTTGCGGATCCTCTGAGGCCCCCTCTCCCAAAGGCTGTCAAAGAGGCTAGTGGCAACCCCTCTGATACTTGCCACGGACAGGTCAAGTAGAGATGGTTTTATTTAATTTGGAAGAGGAAGAGTTTGCTCTGTCATCTCTCCGTGCTCCCACAATGTGTACTCAAGCATTAGTGGACAAATACAACAAATAAATATCAGATAAAAGCACCCGAAATATGTTCGGTAATGCAAAGAAAGGATATATTTTAGGGTATGGTCAGAGAAGATATTCAAAGCCTCCATTGTTGCTTCTAGAAATGTCAAGACAATTCAGAAATGTCAGTTCCTTTACCAGTTTCCAGATTGTAATTGAAGGATCATGTAGCTCTCTCGCTCTTTCTCTCTCTCTAAATAGGTCTATAAAGATCAGCTGGAAAGTGCAGACAGAATTGTTCACTGGTTAGCTTTACTTAGAGCTACAGGGTATATATGTGCTTTGTTTTGTCTTATTGATCAATCTAGCTTACATTTTTAGCACACACAAACAAAAATCAGGAAAAATAAAAAGTTGATGAAAACCACGAACAACACAAAACAAATAAGGTTCCAATCGTGCAAATTTTGCTTCACTGGATAAAGCACTTCTTGACACAGTAATGTCCAGAATCCCCCTCCCCCAGAAAAATACAGGACTGAAACTGAAGCCATTCTTTTTTTTTTTCTTTTTTTTTCTTTTTTTTTTTGTTTTTTTTCCTTAAGGCTATACAACACAAAGAAATAAAGCATGGAAAGAACACCTCACTGGGCTGAACACTTCATTCTTCTGGCTCTGGAGCGAGCCTTTGACAAAGTGATTGTGTGGTCCGAGTTATTTGTCTCATTGGAACAACAACAAGAGAAAGAAAAAGAGGAAAAAATGAAAGAGAGGGAAAAAAAAAAGAATAAGAAAGTCAATGATCCCAACAATAAAATCCGAAATTGACTTTACAATCACAGGTACAAATTGCTCAGGTCGATAATTTCATTTCTCCTAAAGATCACTGTCGTCTAAAACTAATTAGAGGCGCAGGTTCCCGAGGAATTGTCAATATTCAAAGCAAATGTTGGAGTTTAGAAGGTTATCATTCTTCTACTGAGACAGTCTGACGGGGTGACTGGAAATACTGTCATGTGCAGCCAAGTTCAGGGTGTTGTTAACGATTGAATCCTTGCTCCAGCTCATGGATCCGTCTCCTATTTGGCCTTGTTTTATAGAGGAAAGACTAAGAAGCCGGAAAAGGTTGAATATTTCCACCCTCCCATGAGGTTACCCCTTTCCAGTTTGAGATGCACTTTGTCTTCTCTTTCCATGTGGAGCAAGACCCCATTGCTGGCTGCTTCTCTGGTGACGTCCTGATCCCCTGCAAAAGCTGAAATCACTGGGTAGCCGTTTTGCATTAAACTTACCTAAAAAGTGCAAAGAGAGAGAATCTGAGTTTTCTCAATACTCTCAATGACTTTTTTTTTTTTTTTCCCTGTGCACGTTACTAAACTTTTGTGCAGGTTAGAGAAAGGGTTGAATTAAGCGAAGGCAATGCATGATTTGTCATGCGTACAGACCCCTTTAACTACAATAACCTACAGTCTTGTTCTCACTTGCTGGTTTTGTAAATAAATGCACCTTAGTGTCCAGAAATGAGCATTTGGAAAAAATAAAAAAAAAAAAAGAAAGACAGCAGCTTCTTTAGATCACAACCCACCTGGATGGTTTGTCTGTTATAGACCTTGACCACGTGGAAACTGAAACTATATATCCCTTTTCTTGGTGCTACAAATATACTGGAAGCAAGATCAAAATGGTTGCCAATATTAACTAATACCTGGAAAGTAAACAAACAAACAAAACAAAACAAAACCAAAAAAAAAAGGGGAGAGAAAGAGAGAAAGAGAGAAATCAGACCCCACCTTAGAAAAGCACCAGTGAAAATCTGACATGAGATCCATGACCGATATAAAGCCTACTCAAAATGGCATTTGCAGCACAATTAAAAGTGCACTGCAGGGAAAAGGAGCCAAGTCACAGTGGTATTTAAAAAGCGTCACAGTTCATAAAACGATTTAGTTACGCAAAAATGATCTCCAGAGCCTGTTAGATGAAGTAAAAATGTCCACACTGCACTGTCAATAAAGCAAAGGTGGCAGAAACAGCGGGGTGAGGAAGGAGGAGGCGGATGGAAGGAAAGGAGGAAAGGGAAAGAAGCGAGGAAAATAGCCCCTGAACTTATCAACTCACAATGCAAATGTATGTTTTTTTTAGCTACCGCTACTGAAATCAGACCTGTCCTCGAGTTTAATAAGGTATAGAACTAAAACTGTACTGCAGAGAGGGGCGAAGGAGGAGAGATGATGCTCAGTACCAGCAACATCTGCCAGCTAACGCCTCTCTGTCTCTCTGGAGGGCTGTGCTGCCTGGCCCGCACCCTCCTCAGGCGACCGTGGTGGGCCTGCTCCTCCTCCTTGACAACAATCTTAATTTGTCGTATATTTCAATGTCTTTTAAAACAAAGAGAAAAAAAAAAAAAAAAAGAGAGAGAGAGAAACCCTGAGCCCTGCAGCAGGTGTGCAAAGCTCCCTCGCTCGGAAGCGGCGACCGCATCCTGCCGATTTGACAGGGACACGGCCTCGGCTCACCCACTCTCCCCCTTTTCCAGGTTCCACCGACCGGCAGCCTGACTTGGCTCCAAAGGCACGGGGAATGAGGGGAGAAAGACTCGCGGGCCCGTGGCGATCCCGGGCGGAGAGAGCGGGCAACCCCGGTCCGGCTGCTCTGCCGCGCCCGCCCCGGGGGCGGCCCGGCCGCGCTCAGCTCTGCCGGCTACAACCGCTGTCTTAATGGAGAATAAATACAAAGCAGGAGGAAACAAAACCGAAAACAAAGAAAGAAAAACAGCAAAAAAAAAAAACCCAACCCCAAACCCGAGCCTTTCCTCCCAAATAGCCAAACCCTATTGTTTCCAAGAAAGGGGGGAAAAAAAGAATCCGTTATTGTGGGAGCACCGAGGGACGGACGAACGCCTTCAAACTCCTGAGAACTGAGCATTGTGGGGTAAAGCGTCTAAAATACGTTATACATGAAGCAAGCTCCTCTTTTTTTTTATTTTTTTCTCCCTCTACTGATCTGACTTTATGAGATCTTGTACAG
>NW_009649293.1:505503-506306 GCF_000708025.1 Charadrius vociferus | reverse complement strand
CAGACAGGTAAAAAAAAAAAAAAACAACAGAGAAAACAGTTTTCGTGAGCTAATTTTGGCTGAATCTGCAACACTACTTCAGGAGTCAGAGGCGGCAGAAAAAAAAGTAAATTTAATGGCAAAAAACAAACGGAAGGACGGAGCGGGGGCTCCGGGAGGCAAATAGTGCGGCGGGGAAGGGGCAGGACGACCAGGCCGGGCTGTCCGCTGCTCTGTCCGGCGTATGCCGTGCATGTTAACACCTCTCCGTTATAACCCACCGGGGACATCGTTTGCCTCGTTTGATAACGCGGGAAACACCCTCTTCTTCCTCAGCCCTGCCTCCCTCCCCCTGAGAGATGCTGTAACATTGCCAAATGCCGCTCGGAACAGGCAGGTCCGGCGACTCCCTGTCGGTAAATCTCAGTCCTCTCCTTGCCCCTGAAACGGAGCATTTCCGAAGGAGCAAGGAAAAGGGGACGCGCACCCTTCCCCCCGGGTCGTTCCTGATCTCTCGGGGCAATCCTCGGCTGCAAGCCGCCCCTGCAAGGGTCCGAGGCACAAACTCACCCTTTACAGCTCTCTCCGTACTAGCGATGGGGCCGGACAAGCAGTCAGCGTCCCCCCTTACCACCCCCACCATCACCCCAGGAAAGCCCCGCAGCCACCTAAAAGAACTTCCCGAACACTTTCTGGGGACTTGAGCTGCAAAATTGCTATTGAGCGGGTGGGTCGGGATTAAAGATGGAAAGGGGAGCAAGAACGAAAACAAGCGTGTAGTCACGGGGGGGGACCAGGGGCGGGGATGCCGGCCGGCGCGGGGG
>NW_009649293.1:503139-504273 GCF_000708025.1 Charadrius vociferus | reverse complement strand
GCCTCCCCCCGCTGCCACCGATCCCGGCGGCTCCCTAAACTCCCGGGAAGGAAGCGGCCGGCTCAGATATCCTCCGGCTCCCTCCCCCGGCTCCCACCCCGGCATGCACACACATCGCAGGAGGCAAAACCTCACCCGGTTTCTCCCTGGGAAGTTGCATCTCAGTTTTCCCGGCTCACCAGAACAACCTGAGATTTCACTGCTGGGAGATTCCCCCTTACACTTCTCCCGAGGCATCTCTCCCCCTGCCCTAACCTAATCTTATTATTCCTCTCATTTAAAATCGTATTTTGCAAAAGGAACAGCCGGCGGGGAGGGGAACGGCCTTTTTACCTGGGAGGTCCATGACGGGAGAGGAGGGCTGGCTAGGTAGCTCGTCCGTGAACTTGTATTGCTTAGAGAAAATGAGCCGAGATTGCGCTGGCAGAAAGAAAAGGAAACAGGAGTCGCCTCTTTCTCTCCCGCCCATTGCCAATAATCCTATAATATGTAGATTTTTGGAAACTGGTTTCCTTGTAACTGATATCAGGCTAAGCAAACAAGATGTGCGAGACTTGATTGCCTTATCAGTGAATACCTTAGGTTTAACAAGTATGTGTGATATGTAAGGAGTATGCATGCCCTAAAGGGAAAATGTCACGACCTACAGCACGGAGGAAGAATATCTCCGGGGCGCCCCTGAACAGGGTGTCACTGGCGGCAGGGAAAAGCCGTACCCCCTCCCCTCCCCCCCCCTTATTCCCCCTTATTGCCACTTAAAGCCGTCGGGCTGAGTCGCCCTGTACGAACATGTCACCGACACGTTGGCGCTTATGGGCCACTGCTGCGGCCGAAGCGCGCAGCGCCGTGAATTGTTAGCTCTTCGGAATTCGTAGACTTTAATAATGATGATGATGAGGATACTAATAATAATCATCATCACTAAAAAAGACACGTTGTTCGGGGCACTTCAGGCCGTAAGGCTGCACACCGCACACCGAAAGGCCACATTCCCGTGCTTGCACCCTCCCACCCCGGCGCCCCGCGCTCGGCGGCGGCTGCCCCGTTAGTAAACTGTTTCTTCCCCGCGGCGGCTCCGCTCCCAGACCTGCACCGGCTTCCCGGGACGCTCCCGGACCGAGACTCGCTCCAGGA
>NW_009649293.1:456946-503035 GCF_000708025.1 Charadrius vociferus | reverse complement strand
GGGGCCGGGCAGGGCTGGACCGCGGTGCCGCCGGGGGCTGGGAGAGAGGGAGGGAGGGTCGCACCCTGGCAAGGGCGGGAGGGAAAATCCCAAAGGGATTAGGCCGAGGAGCCGAGTGGGCGCCCCCTCCCGCTGCCTGGAAAGCCCGGGCGCGCTGCGCTGGCGGGTTCCTCCTGCCTTACGGAGCGGTAATGATGATGTATGTCACAGTCAAGGTTATCATCAGATATTACCGGCTCCAAATGTTTCGTGCGTCTCAGCTCGTGTGGCTGCTGCTGAGAGGTTAGCGGCAATGCGAGGGAGGGTAAGGCAAAGCTCTGGCAGTGAAGTTTTGTGCAAAAGTGTTGCATTTCGATGCCTTTCTCTCCATTGCAAATTGGTTTTCTGGTTGCAAATGGCATTTTCCTAGAGATCCTGATACTCAGCATCTGAAAGGAACATGTCAGAAAATTGCATAGAAATACAAATGGTGTGTCTTGATACAGAGAAAAATTTGCAGGTGTATATCAATAGTAAAATCACATTCTCATCTATGAATGAGCACTCCTCTGTTTCAGTCTTCTGCTTTAAGCACAAATAAGGAACCCCCGCAGGTGTCTGCCTGATGATTTGCACCAAGAAATTAATCATGCCCTGAAATTGCAGCTAAGCAGTGTGCAGGGAATTCTTAACCTATAGCTCCTCATTGGAAATGAGAATTCTATACTAAGGCTGAAATACTTGAGTTTAATGGTCTTTTTCCTGAGTTCAAGCATGGAGGTATGCGAGTAGAAAGCTGAAAAGTGTTGTGCATTAAAAGTATCAGAAATAAGAGCAGGAACCAGTCCGTGGCTGTAAGGCAGCACCTATTCTGCAAGACAGTGAAAAGGACCACAGAAATTCCTCCAGAAGACATCAACACTCAGTCTTGCAGGGGTCTGGTACACTGGGGAGCTGCTATTATTTCTCTTTAGATCAGACTACTTATTGATTATGACTCTGTTGTGTAAACAAGGAATGAAAGCAGAGCCAAAAGATTTGTTCCTTGTTTTATACGACTTACAACATTAGGCCGGGTGGCGAGGGAATGATGGCACATCATCACTTCTGCCTGCTACTTTCAAGAAAGATGAACATACGATCTAAAGGGAACTGAAAATCTCTTAAATCCAATGTGAATCCACAGAAAAATAGATGAAATTTTTTGTCTTTTTTAACACAAGGGATGAATCCCACACACACAGAACCCCCTTCTCTTCAGATAGCTTACCAGCAAAAGAATCAGTACAAATCAGTAAAGCATGAAAAGGGGAATAACAAAATAAGAATTGTTATTTCTAATAAAATATCTAATTATATGACCCTTACAGTGTTTATTAGAAAACAGTTCCATGCATTACTTCTGATTAAATTCTGTTCTTAATGGGATAAACCTGCAGCCTTCATGGAGTTATGTAGCTGGAGGAATTATTTCTGTGTCATTCCTTTCTTTCATGAGTGGCAAGGCTGAAAATACAGATTTTGAAATTATGAATGTAGGGATTTTTTTTTGTAGGGAAATGCAGTTCACTCGGTTATGGAGTTACTTCAGAAAGTGTAGCTTCTTAAGTAAACCATCAGATAAAGTATTTGCAGTCCTCTCTCTTGAGCTCTAAGAGTTGGTTGTAGTTGGAAAAGAATAGTGTGTAATCAAGCTTGTGTCATTTTTCATCACTTTGCCAAGACTGTTAGGAATAGAAACATTTCTACCAGGGACATGTTGAACTTGATGGTGTGGGAGTTTTACAAGAAATGAAACCGCTCATTTCTTTGGAGCCTTCCCTAAGCTAAGCACTCACCTTGAACTCATTTAAGCCAACAGCTTCAAGGGGAAAAGCTTTTTGTCTCATCTACTAAATCAAGTTATCAACAGAAAGGTATTTTGATCAGCAGTTCCCAAGTTCCCATACATTATTTACAGGGATGCGTAATAAAATGGGACACCTCTTTTCAAAAGAAAATACTTACATATCTGTTGCTGAAATTATTTCACTGATATTTGCATGTATTATCTGGATATTACATATAAGAATACAGAGAAAGAAGAAATGTTCATTTGATGTGAAACATACTTTTGTCTACCCCTAATATTAGGACAAGTTTGTGACAGGGACAGAAAAACACTTCCATGATCAGCCAAGGTACAGAAGACTGAGTCCTCATTTATTAAATAAGCTACTATTTAAATCCCTGAACATAGTCTTCATGGATTTTGTGTCCTTTAAAAAACAATTTTACTGTAAATTGTAAACAAATTGGATTTAATAAATCTGATTCTTTTTTCTTTATAAGCATACCTTTGACATTTATTCTATTGGTAGAGAAGTGTAGCCTTCTGTACCTAGCCAGTGATGACCTCCATGTTAACCAAAAGTTGTGGTTAAATCAACTGTGGTGTATCCACCCTCTGTGTGAGAAGCCTCTGTTAAATTTGACCATCAGTGTGACTAAAAGAATGCTTTGTAAATTCAAATTACCAGTTCAATCTCCAACTTATCCAAAGCAGATTACCTTATAGCTACCAGCTATGGCAAAGGATATATAACTCCGTTGATAACACGCACAACATTCTCAAGTGTACAAGACAGAAAAAAATTTACCTAATAAATTAGAGTTTATTCACAGAGATACTTACCTTTTTCTAGCTTCTGAGCCTTACTGCTTCCCACATCCCCATATTTTTTTCCTGCAAAAGAAGGTTCATCAGGAGTGTTTCTGAGGTGTCAATTCTCCATTACAAGGGGCCTCCCCCTCACAGGAAGGTCAGGATTATGCATGGAAGATTTTGCATGACCCACCTTCCTATGGAATATCATGTCTGATATAATTTCATAAATATTTGCATGAGATTTTACACATTGAAAGAAATGTGTAATTCCTCACGAACATTTTATTTGTTTTTGTAAAAATGTCAGAACAACCAAGACAGAAGCGTGTTTTGGAACACAAAACTTAATTTTATTCCATAAAATATCTTTAATTTCTAATGATTTATTAAATAAATAGTGAAAGCATGATATAACAAAAAAAAATCAGACATTAGAACATTTTTTTATTACAAGAATATAATTCATAAAAGAGCTCTGATCTGATACTATTTAATATCCGAATGGATCTCTGAATGTCGTTTCTTGACATTCAGAGTTACTTGGATAATATTACTTTTTCTTCAGACGTGCAAACTTGTTGAACCATTGTCAAAGCTTGTCTTCAACAAAATTTTTGCGCGACAATTATTTTATCAAAATATTGTTAAATACAGAATTGTACACCCCATAGAGATGAAATAGACATGGAATGCTGCATTACTGGAGTGGTACCAGAGCTCCTACATATGGTTGTACAGTGACATTTAAATGCACTCTTCTAAGACAAGTGTGTAATGCCACTACCTTGCATAGTATACCAGAAATGTTTGACAAATAGCTCCTGCGATGAAATGGCTAGCACTTAGCAACATGCCACCGTACTCTGTTTAATCCCTCTCATTTCATAGAATTTCAGCTCCAGGAGGAGAGGGGATTAATAATTTTTAAGATGAAAGTTATTTTGTAGTGCCTTTTTTTCTAATATCATGTTCTGACTGCCACCGGCCTCTGTGACCAACACATTTTCAGGCCATTCAGGTTTGCTTCAGAGAATTCAGAGATGAAGATGTCGCATCATTAGAAAAAAATTGGTGCAGAGATCTCATTTTTTCTAAACATATACTAATCGGAAATGTTCAAACAATGTGCTTGCAGTCACCCATGTGGTCCATATGTTCAATACTTATGTCCAGTTTCCAAGGTTTGGGGTGTCCTCAGAACAAACTGTTACACAATGACCCAGTGTGCCTTCCAAAGACTGAATATTTTTCTAAGTGAAAATAAAAGGCACTTGGGAGACATGTTTACCACAAGACCAGGCAGGCATGGGGCTTGGTGTGCATGGGGCATGGTGGCTGGTACAAATACTTATTTCTTTTATATGTAACACTCAGCATTGCTTGTGTGCCTAAGTTTTGGGTATGCACTTCCCACTCATACAAACTTGCAACTTGATCTTTTAAATAAGGAGAGCATATTTTTAACATGTAACTCCTCGCAAACAGAATTGAAGACTTTGTTTATTCTCTTGCATTTGCAAAAATGTATGTGTCCACCTAATATCCCCCCGCTGAGCCTCCAAACTGAATTCCAAGACTGAAGACTTCAAATGAAATTTCCAATCAAAAAGTTGTTATAAACATAGCACTTTTCAAGTTTTCTTTCAGGAGATCCTTTCAGGATCATAGCCAACATATATAAATTTCTTTGAAGTTTATGTGTTAGATACTATAGATAATATACATGTATGTTATAATATCTTATAGATATTTCGTATTTCATACTATACAGATAGCTACTATGTAAATATTAGACACTATAGGTATATATTAGGTACATATAGATACTATGTGTTAGTTCCGTGTGAGAGTTGGGAAGAACTAGTGTTTTTAAACTACATTTTTGCATTGACTTGTTTGCTACAGGTGAGATGTTGCTATACAATGTAACACAAATGTAAAATTTAAAGCTGAGATACGGACCATTTATTTTTGGAAGAGACAATCTTAAAATGGGACTTTGAAATACAACAAAGAGATGCCACAGCCTTCAATTGCATTACCTAGCTTCTCAAGTTCATTCAGCTAGATTTCAAAGCAGGCCTTCCAGTTCTAATGGAAAACAAAGTTATACCAAATTGCATGCTTTTACTGATGCATGATAATTTATATTAGGAGAGAAGACTCTGACATTTCTGAAAAACATCCACAGAAATAAAAATATATGGCAGAGATAGAAGATCACGTTATTAATGCTTTCATTTAGTTAGTTCTGAGTTTAGCATTTCAGAATACAAAATCAGGTTTGAAAAGCAATGCTGTAGAAGACTGTCTCTTTAATGACATATACAGAAGGAAATCTATGACTCTTTTGTTCATATATTTCTTTGCCTCAGTTTTTTGTTGCTTCATTTTTTGATTCTGATTGAAAGAGCCTTTTTTTTTTTTTTTTTTTTTGAGAAAGCAACTGCTCTGTAAACAGGACTCTCTATGTTGTCTCAAATTGCACACTCACAAAATAGGAATATAAAAAGCATTACTTACTTTGGAAGTCTTATCCATTATACAGAGCTGTAACCATTCTGGTAGGGAGCAAAACCAGCTAGGTTTAGCCTTTTTAAAATTAATTTTTTCTTCTGAAATAAATAAATCTGTAATGTAACCAAGAGACTATTTATAGCTTTAGAGAATTAAAACAGTTTTATTTGGTCACCTTTACATGCTCATTCCACCTTAGCACACAGCTGCTGAGAACTCTGAAGACATTTGAGAGACCCAAAAGACTTGAGTTTCAGTTTCTCTCATTGGGTAATGAAAAAGATCGCTGGCTGTTGATGACTCAGTCGTGTATTTCTTTCACCTTTTCTTTGTGTCATGTTTTTTCACTTTTCCTTCATCAGAGTTCACTAATGTTTCAGTGTGATTTGTTGTCAGTCATTTTTGAGACAATGCTGCTGCTCTGGCTGTAGAACTTCCATTTATTTGAAATGGGGAAGACTGGAAGTCCTAATCCAAAGAATACTTACAATCTCATCCCAGCTTACGAAAATGGTATTTCATCTAAGGTGAGCATAGAGAAAATCTGAAGTAGCTGGTGGCTTTTGAAATGTTGTCTAGGGTGCAAAAAGATTTATATCCACCCAAGGTCCTTGACGTGAATTACAAACACCTCACTTCGGTCACAGCTCTGTGCTGCATTAGGTTTCAGTTCTACCACTTATGTCAAAATTTCATACCCCTTTACCTTTCACAGGTCTGTGAAGACTTCTGTTCTTGCCTTGTTAGAAATAGTTCTGAATAGCAATCTTTGCCTCCTTTGAAAACACCAGGAAACATAACCAGTCCAGATCCAGTCATTGTGCATCAGTACAGCGTTACGTTGTTCTCTTCCAGAATTTAAAGCTTTTATCCACCCCCCCACCCCCCCCCCAAAAGGGTTTAGCCCTTGCAATTGTAGAGATGATAGCCTCACAAACCATGGCGATGCAATGGCAGCTATCTGCTACTTTTGAACAATTATATTATGAGGTATGACCTACCCGGTTCATCTTAGCAGTCGTTAAATTGGATGTTCCTGAAAACACTTGTGATATGTCACTTCTTTCAGTCCTCATCAAAGCAGGTAGGAAAGGAAATGGAACATTACCTGTTGAACGCTTGCACAATCCACTGTGAATGAAAGCTCATTTAGGCTGGATAGGGCACCTGGGAACACCAGTATTCATCTCTCCTTACAGTAAAGGTCTGGGATTCTCAAAGGAATAGAGAGGGGAAGCCACTGAGGAGAAGCTAGCATATTCGATGATAAAGGGGTGGAGAGCCAAGCCCAGGGGCCTGAGGAATATATGTCACCGTATCTGGAATTGTTATCAGCTTTACTTTTAACTTCTTCATTAGAAGAAGAACTGGAAATTAATTTTCTGTCCTGAACTGAACCTTTGGCGTATATTACTGTTTAGTCATCCCCTGTTCTCCTAGGAAATATTGCTATAGGTGAGAGAGAAGGTTTTGTAAAGTAACTCATTGATCTGTTTTGAAGGATCTTTATATGTATTTGTACCATACCTCTGGGAAACCATGTAAACCTCTGAGCACATCCTTTGATTTAGGCCGAACTCCCAGAGCAGTAGACCCAGGTAATTTTTCACTGTAAAGCAGTTTACATGGCCTGATCTGTGCCTGTCCCAAATGCTGAACACCCAATGTATTTTATTGCATGCGACTGCATAGAAAAATTGTGCCATCTGAAGGCAAAGACAAAAAGAAGAGACACAGAAGCAGTCATTCCCATCACCTTGTATTTTTCCTTCCAGGGAATTGGGGAAACACTCAGTACAAGAAAACAACTGTAAAATTTCAGACTTTTGCATTAGGGACTTAGAGGCAGACTTAGCATTTCCAATTCTAATATTGAGGCCTTCACAAGGGATTTCACATCTGAAGCTTTTTCAATGCATTGGACTGAATGACACTAAATTCAATTACTTTAAATTAAAGAAAAAAAAATGATCCAGAGCTCTGATACACTTTTGCCAAACACAAGAACAATATGTGTTTCTAAAATAAAGTAAGTTTCACTTTGCAAATCGTTCCTTTAACTAGCAATTGGTCTCTCTATATTACATACATTACATAATATATATGTATTAGGGAAATTAATGAATATATAGCCTGAACTGAAAGTCTCAGACCTACAAAGATTCAGCCTGTGTTTTACTTGAGGCACATGAACAGTCCCACTGTGCTTTACTCTTTATGTATATAAACCTTTACAGGCCTGGAGCCACAGCACAGGGGGAAAAATACCAAAAGCATTTGGTAGCTTTTTTTTTTCATGACTTTGTGCTTATGATGGTCTTGAATCAGTATCGTTATTACTTTATTATGCTTTGTCATTGTGATGACAAAAAGGATTTCAGTGCAGCTCTATAGAGACTGTTGTGCCACCAACATATCTTTCAGATGTCAGCTCTGTTCTATAAAAAAGGAAGGAACCAATTCTGGAGATAGGTTTTGCAATGACTGGAAAGCAGCTGGCATCTCTGTAACTGTCACTTTTCAAGACCAAGCAAAATTCTTTGATGTCTTTTACAGCTCTGCTTAAATATTGCATGTGCCAATGGCAGATATTTAAGCTATTAACATATTTTTATCTGTGCAGAACTTTCCACCAAAGGAAGACAAAACAAAATGGCTATTTCTGTTAAGGGGACACATGACTGAGAACACATCAACTCAGTCAAGCTTGAGGTTATCAGCTTTCAAAGAGAAGACAGAGACTCAGGTCACATGTACTGAGATGTCAGCCCTGAACAAAGCACTGAGAACGTTTACTCCCTTTCCAGTGTCCTGTGGCATGGGGGCTACAACAAGCCCTTACTTTCCCAAAATCATGATCAGCTTCCTCACAGCTACTGCCAAACAAGGATTATATAAAAAAAACCCCACCTCCAAGCATGATGATAGTGGGTAGGGTTGTTCACGGAAGAGCACCAGTATCAATGTGTCTAAAGCAGTGTCTTTCTGTGCAATATGTGTACATGCGGAATAGATGTTTTTTTCTTTTCTTTTGGTGGCTTTCCTAAGAACTTGATGACATTTTATAGTTTACACAGGACTTAGTGAACATGTACTTAGTGAACACTGTACTTTCAGACCAGGTCTAAGCCCATGCTTGTATCAAAATCTGCTTCCCATCCACCCTGTCCAGTTGCTAGTACATTTGGTCTTGGATGCGCCCTAGTATTTAGACCTAGAAAACACACCAGTAGGTGCAAAGCCAGCTGGCTGTGCTGCAAGTTGGAAGACAGTGCTGCCAAATGAGTGAGTCACAGCTGGGAGGCAGGGATTTCACTTGTTAAGGTCAACCTTGAGAACACAAGAACTCAACAAGCTACATACCCCAAAAAGAAATATGCAAATAATTGATTCCTATCAGCTGTCTGAAAACAGACTGCAAAATCAGAATAACCAAAAGTAATGTCTCTCTGTCAGTCTTTTTAAGGAAATAATTCTTGATCTGTCAAAAATTTTGAACTCCCTGCAAATAGTCACAGTCCAGTTGATGGCTGTCTGCTTACACAGTATGGTTGTTCATTACTGGCTTTTAAGTATAGTGTAATTTAAGAACAAACAGTATATGCTACAAACAAGATGTAAACATTACTTCTGAGTGATATGTGGGTTGACGAATTACGTCCTACTGCCTCCCCATTGCTTCCCCTCCCCCCAAATATAGGCTATTCTATGAAAATCCACCCAAACCAATATTGATTTTCAAATTTGGAAATGTTTTGTCTATTTTTCTCCATTTTACACTGTTTCCACCTGAAACACAATTGCTGCCAGTCGTATCTCCTCTCCAACCACTTCATTTTGACAGCTTTTATCACCCTTCTTTTATAGATTTTCCCCAGCTATAATCAGGTGTATCACCTCAGGAAGCCTTAAATAGTCTTCACTAGTATCCCATGGTTTCTCACAGGGAAAAAAAAAATCAAGGTAAATTATGTTGTTATGTTGTCATTTTATAAGCAGAGAAATGCATGATTGAATTCCAGTTAGTCTTGAAGCCTAAACAGTCTTTTTGACTCATGATGACAGTGAAACCCCTTAATCCATATTTTCTCAGCAATCCACATAAAATGTAAACTGGATAACTGCGGTGCCAGGATGCAAGAAGGAGGAGAGTGCGGCTGCCTGAAAAGGAGCAATAGACTTGTATAGAAAGTCATGCAAAGATATAAAGAATATGGCTGAAGCTGAAATTCAGTTAATCAGTTCATCACATGCTGAACATCAAGCAAGAAATTCTCACTGGACTGAAAAAAAGCTGAAGAGTCAACTGAGTGGAGCTGGACCGCTCAGGCTTGCTTTCTTTGAACACTCTCTTATATGCTTTGGAGGTCCTTCGGCTCCTTGGGCTACATCTTACATTCATCTATCCATCCTACAGCTGGCACACCTACAGCCCTTAAACCATGAAGACTGAATTGTCATACTCTGCAGTCGATCCCATATGGGATACATCTCTCTTCCTATGATTGCATGCATGCGCACACACACACATGCACACACCATTCTTGAGAAAGTAACATGTTCCCCAATCTCTTTTCACTGAGTTACCCTACAAATATAATAAGAATACTGGGCAAAATATATATCACTGGGGTTTATCCTTGGTATTTGCAGCAGCAGAAACATTTTGAGAACTATTTGCATATCACTACTGCAGTTTGTGAAGAATTGCTTGGAGTGCAATAGGTTTCAATATTTATACATTTTTAATAGTAAAAGGGCCATCTAGTACAATGGGAAATAAAGAATACTTTAAAAACCACTGGAAGGTTTCTTGCTTGTTTTTTGGGGCTTTTTTTTTTCATTGATTCGTCTGTTTTACTCTTTAATTTTTACCGTTTCTCAGCCCATTTGCAACACCCTATGTATCTAAGCAAAGCAGAGAGTTGATATGTGTGTCTTACAAGCAGCCTGAGACACAGGATAAAAATCATCTTCATGGCTCTCAGAATCTGGATATAACTAATGGTCCACACAGCTAATAGATAAGACCCTCTGTTGGGAGTTCCATGCTCCCACGTAGAAAAAAAAAAAAAATCATTACGTAGATTTGCAACTCCTGGAAACTTCATCACAGACCCCAGTGGTATATTACAGGGTCTTAACTATCTCAGCATTAGGAAAAAATCTTAAAGTATCGTGCTGATATTTATGTTCTAGCTGTCAGATAACGAAGATCAAGTTCTGTGCAGAAAAACAAAGCACTAGGCTTTTTATGCGAGTTCTTGTAGGTGTTAATATTTACCTTCAGATCCTCAAGAATGCAAAACTTCTTTCAATTTTTTCAACACGTTTCAATTGGACAAACCGTTAAAAGCTGTTTCTTTCAGATTTTCAAGTTATTTAGATTCCAGAATAGATTGAATGTAGAAGGGCAGAGGCTCTGTCAAAAAGAAAACAACAAACAGAAAAAAAAAAAAAAAAATTAGGTTTGGATCATGCACAAGTCTAGAAATAGAGAAAGAGGCTTCTGAAAACTGGTTATGCACTGAATCATCACTCACTCACTAGTTCACATTTTTTGTGTTGTCATAAAGACATTAACTCATGAGGGTACAGACAATAAAGAGATAACTATTTATACAAATATTAAACACACCTTTTATACAGTCACATGGAATTTTCACATGGAATGAAACTCTGCGTTTCAGAATTTCTTAAAGGATTTTATCTCATGATAATGAGGCTTCCAAAGAAGACACATGTGAATAAGCCACTTCTAGGCCAAAGCCTATTAAACTTCCCTTTCTCTTTTAGAAAATTGGTCAAAGTCACTGGAGGCGGAAGTAGACTTCCCTCCATACAAGCCATTTTAGCTTTTTAGATTTTTAGGTCACAATGAAAACTTTCTCTCTTCCTCCTTTGGAGCTGGCCAGCTTTGTATACATGATGAAATAACCACTGGAACATATAGAAAAGTTAATTTGAATATTCATACCTAAATTCAAGCCCTGCTCAGAGTATTAAAGGCATTCCTTACTACAATAGTAACATTTCAAAATACAAAACACTCCAGGGGTTTAGAGTTGAAGCATCTTTTCTTTCTAATTCTTAGAAATTTTCCCCAATCACCACACATTGTTACATATCTAATAATTAATTTTATCTCTAAGAGTCATGAAGGTTATCCAAACATTAAAGCTCATCAGACTGCAAACAATGATTTGCAATATATAAAGCCTGCGCTGGTCCACTGTGGTTCTCCCTAAGATTTCTTCTACAAGTGATGTTACAAATGACACAGACCTTTTCCTGCTTCAGAGCACATATCCTTAGTATTCCCATTTTCCCGAGACAGGTATTTCAGATAAACGTATAACTGAATCTATTAAACAATTGATCGTGAAGTTTCAACCAATTCTGAGTGTTAGTGTTATCTTCAAACCCCTAGCTGCCTAGTGCAGAAAGGCATGATTCTCACTTCTTGGTCTCCAGCTAGATTGCCTTAGGTAGCATTCCAGCTAGAGTCAGTCATCTTAAAATATCCTTCTCCATCTCTGTCCTATGTAAAGTAGATACTTTTTCTCTCTGCAGAAGTTATTTTCTTAAAAACACAGGTCAGATGAAGCAGGAAAGTATGCTCCCTTCTCCAGAGGGAATGGCAGTTTACAATAGGGGATTATTACACAGCAATTTCTACTTAAATGCATTTCTGCAGATAAAAAAAAAAGTTAAAAGAAGATTGTTCTTTAAAAGTAAATCCTTTAGATGAACAATCACAATGCAGAGAACTGCATTTTGCATTCAATTATACAATTTTGTGGGTGCATGCATGTCATAGACACAAAGTAGCTAGAATACCTGGGGTTCTCAACAAGTCAAAGTGAATAAAAAGAAAGAAAAACGAACAATTATGGTGAGTACTCATTGCAATTTAAGACCAAATTGATGGTGTGAAAACTAAATAGATTCAGACAGCAAACTATTCAGTTACAGATATACGCAGAGTTTTACAGTACTTAATACTGCAGATTGTCTCCATTTTTGGTTAGTTTATTCTCCTTGAACAGATGTGAGAGATGTAGTTTTGCACAAATATCTATAAGCCATATAGTATTATATTTGGTTTTAAGCTATTGCAATGCTTACTGCAGACCAGCAAAATCTGCAACTCACAGGAATCCTTTATTTCCTAGGGATTCAAAAATGACAGCACACTACAGTTTGAGGATCAACCCTTCCAGTTGCTTTCTTCATTTGACTTTAAAATGTATTTCCTGTACTGCATCTGGTGTTAATGATTCTCTCAGCTTTTGTAAGGAGAATGGAACGGTAACGGAATGATAAATATGGTAAAGATGATTTTTCCAAATTCTAGGTAAGGTGCGTTGTCTTGCATCATGTTTACTTCTTTTCTTTTATAAAAGTTACATTCTATCCGCAGTCTAAGCTGGCGCTGATATCAAGAGATGTTCCCCTACGAACAGAGAGCAGTTGCTAACCCTAAATTAATAAGCGAATTAAATGCTTGTGAAAGTACCAGCAGACAGCCTTAGGGCTGAAAAGATTACTCCTCTGTATACAGTCCTACCAAGATTCAAGTACCAGCAGTATTTCCTGGAAACATCTTACAGTGAAGTCATTAGTCCATTTTGAAGAGGTCACAGCTCCAAGGGCCAAACCAGGTTACTAAGATCTAAATTCGAACATACCGGTCCCAAATAAATGAAGAACTAGGCCACTGAAATAAATCAAGTTAGGCAATAGAAATGGAAAGAAAGCAAGGTACTCAGATGTGCCCTAACTATTTTAATCTTGCCATGTGAAGGATCAATGTAATTGTACTGAAGTGGCTTAAGCTAAGGTGTTTCTCACTGAGGAACTGGTCAATGAATAAATAACTAGATTTACATGTACAGCATCTTTTATTTGAAGAGCAAATAGAGCAACAATCAAAGTCAGAAATGTGGATTAGCTACGTATTCGTTTATTGATCTTCTTATCTGAAATCAATATCAGCAATAAGCATTATCAGTTGTGCAACAAGAATATAATAAAGATTTCTTATAAAAACCCCACAGTTCTTCCTTGGTTATATGCTGAAACTTCTCAAAACACAGGACAAAGTATCCATGAATGATATATCCATTAAACTTTTTGAAAAGAATTTGTGAGTTTCAGATTTTGATTTTCCCTGGTCAGATCTAGGATCTTCTGGTCTCCTAGCGAATATTTATTAAAGTATTTGCAATTATTTTAGTCTAAACTAATATTACATTTCTTTGCCAAACACTAAATTAATGTTTTAATACTCCCTTCCCTATAACTGATGATTACCTAAAAAACACTTTGGTAGTCAAACAAATAGCTTGACTATTGAGGTTGAGGCAAGACTTTTGGAAGACTATGGGTTGGAGGTTAATTTGGGTTTTCTTCTCATTCGTGGCATCAGATGTTCTGCCAAGTTTATTGTCTCTAATATAGTCATCCATGGAAGCAACCCAGTGTTCCAGTCTCCCATTTGGAGCTTTGATACCTTACATTTACTTCAGGTCTCATAAATAGCAAACTCATCTTGGACTTTGAGGTAAAAGTGTCTCAAGTAGCATGCCAAAGTTCAATTTGTGTCCTTTGTGTTGGTTGGTTGTGTTTTGTTGTTGTTTTTTTTTTCCCCCCCTGGGCAGCGTACCTATTAAAATAAAACCCTAGAAGTCTTACTTTGGCACAAATACACTTAGCATCTATTTAAAACTTTAATAAAATATGTAGGGGGCTTACCTTTCCTTTCTCAGCCCCTCAGGACCAGTGAGTAACAAGTTGACATTTGCTGATATCTAGTGAACAGAGTTTATTGATAGAATTAAAGAAGAGCTGCTTATTAAAAATATTAGTAACATGCTATGTGACTGACAGCTGTTAATAGTTGAATTTGTAAAGAAGACTAGGCAGTATATCATGTCTTCTGTATAGAAATGGATAATGAAATATAAAGAGCTGTTAAAAATTAAGAAATTATTTAGGTTTCTAGTGTAGCTTAAGCAAATTCCTTACCATAATTAAAAAGATAGAAGAAATCTTTCCAGATACAGACAGGAACATACACGGATTCCTTTGACGATAATTCAGCTTTAAAACATTCTCCTTAAGAATTGTGCAAGTAGTAAAGATGATTCTCAGAACTAGAAACTTTCTTTCTATGGGATGTAATAACATTTAGACTTACCTGAAATAAAATTTCAAATTCCATTAAGCTATAATGATATTAAAAGTCCTTCAGAAGGTGGGAAAAAAAAAAAAAAAAGAAAAAACCCAATGATCCAGAACACAAACTAGAAAAATATTCTGAGATTCCATGCTCTCAAGAGCAGAAACAATGAAATGCCTATTGCATATTTATTAAGAGTGTCTTCACCAGCTACAAAACTAACCCATGAGCATACTGAGTCAATGAAAGGATGACTGCACGTGTGTTCAGGCAAACTCTAAACACCTGTGTCATACAGCTTCTGTGAGACTCTGAAGAGTGCCGTCTTCAGAGGGTTGACATTGTTGTTATGTGGCTGGCTGCCTTGGTCTGGCTTTGGCAACATTCACACTGTGATGTTCCCCAAGGGTGAATCTTGGGGATTAGCTCATGCTGAGACCTACACAAGAGACTGGGGATGTTAACTTGAGTATGTGTGTCACAAAAGATTGCAAAAACACTGATTGCAGAGGAAACTGTACCCATTCTGTTGTGGACAGCAACATATTCTTATTTCAGTTTCTGTAGCCCTTCTGTGTCAAACCTTTAATTTTGCTTCTACACACTTTTTAATTTTTTTTTCCCAAGCAAGTACATAACACCGTATGGCTTCAAGGCTACTATGTCAGTATTTTACAAAGATAGTACAAAGGAAATGTCATGAAAACGGTTTTGTCATTCTCTAAATGAAATGCTTAAAGCCTGTTGTTATTGAAAAGGTGGCAAGCCCTCATCTTACACTGTTTTTTCTGTTTAAACTTCAAATTCTAGAGAGGTGATGCTTCCTTGTGAATAGAGAGAAATAGTTGTATTTATCCGAATTTGAGGTTTCTAATTTCCACTAACTTAACTGGTTTAAGATACCACCTTCAGGAGTTTCTCTTAGGAATTTTCTTTGGTTTTGAAATGAGTTATTGAAAAAGTGTATGAGAAGCTAGAGTAAAATCCTTGTGGTTGGTTGACCCTGGCTGGACACCAGGTACCCACCAAAGCCGCTCTATCGCTGCTCTCCTTAGCTGGACAGGGGACAGAAAATATAACGAAAGGTTTGTGGGTTGAGATCAGGACAGGGAGATCACTCAGCAATTACTATCATGGACAAAATGAGATCGACTTGGGGAAAATAATTTATTACCAACCAAAACCAGAAGAGTAATGAGAAACACAACCAAATCTTAAAAAACCTTTCCCCCCCCGTCCCTTCTTCCTGGGATTTCTTCCCAATTTTCTCTACCTCCTCCCCTCCAGTGGCACAGAGAGACAGGGAATGGGGGTTGCCATCAGTTCATCACAAGTTGTCTCTGCTGCTCTTTCTTCCTCAGGGGGAGGACCCCTGACACTCTTCCCCTGGTCCAGCATAGGGTTCGTCCCATGGGAGGCAGTCCTCCATGAACTTCTCCAACGTGAGCCCTTCCCATGGGCTACAGTTCTTCAAAAACTACTCCAGCGTGGGTCCCTTCCACGGGGTGCAGTCCTTCAGGAACAGACTGCTCCAGCATGGGTCTCCCATGGGCTCACAAGTCCTGCCAGCAAATCTGCTCCAGCCTGGGCTCCACTCTCCATGGGGCCACAGGTCCTGCCAGGAGCCTGCTCCAGCGTGGGCTTCCCATGGGGTCACAGCCTCCTTTGGGCATCCATGTGGTCTGGTGTGGGGACCAGATTGATTTTTAATTTGCGTGTTTGATTTTTAATATGGGTGTTATTGTACCATGGCAAAGATATGTGCAATTCTAGAAATCTCAAGAGGCATTGAAAGACAATCATAAGAATTGGCCTACTATTTCTTGTGCTCTAGATTTTTACAAGTTAGTAATTTCTCGAATAAATTTACTTAGTATTCAGTAACTTAAAACACCGCTTCATTTTGTAGGAAGGAATCTTTTGAAGCTAACTGAGGTGTAGTTTGTACATTAAGGAAGATATTTTGAGGGAGAAAATTTCGTTAAATTCCAGGTCAGTAAGAATTCAGGGACAGCAGCTCTAGTTTAACAAATATATTTGATTTTTCTGAGGAAAATAGAGCAAAGTGACAAAGGGATGTAGTTGACATTATTTTGTTTAAACTTTTAAAGCACATTTTACGTGACATGACAGATAAAAGCCATTTTGAAAATAAAGTCTCTTGGGGTTATATGAGGAATAACAAAGTGAATTGGAGTGTGGCTAGAAGAAAGAAGCAAAGATCTATGATTTATGTTGCAAACCTGGGCTAAAAGGCAGTCATTTGTGCAGTCCATTAGACCATATTTGTTATTTTTTTTATGTAGCTCCTGAATCTTTTTTCTAGCTGTAAACTATAGAGTTTGTAAATTATATTAATTTTGTTTTAATCCCTGCAGACAGTATGTAATTATATATTAGTAACCTAATTCTAGAGCCTAGTGAGTCTGGGTAATCAAATTCAGCATAAACTAATTAGGTGTTGAGTGTCAATTTATTTGATCTCCTTTACAAATTCTTATTTTAATGCATTTCTATAATATTGATGGAGAAAAAAATCTTAATATTGTACCTTTTTACTGCTCATCTTTATCTGCTTATGTTAAAAAAAAATAAAATTGTGTTAATGATTGTATAATAAAAGATGTTAATTCCTTGCCTGCTGCTAGTCATTGGTTAAATTTAAAAGGTTGAGTTAAGCTATACTGTTACATTTGCTTGTCTTTATATTATTGTTGAACTAGAGACAAATTTGTGCTTTACAGCTCTAGACAAAAGTGTACCTTTCTATAAATGACAGGGAACCTGGAGCAGAAGCTGCATAGAAGTCCCTTTTCTTTAATAGAATCATATTTCAGTAGAGCTCTTACATTGATTTTTAACTATATGTACGGTCTAGTTCAGCATATTCCTAATTTTGCTATATTGGTTCAGCTGTCTTTTTTTTGAAAGAGGACTGTGACTGACTCTTTAATTGATTCTGAAATTTAGAGCAGAAAGCATTTCAGCCCTAAACCAATACACCATGGGAAGGAACAGAGGGTGGAAGAATGAAAAGGAGGTTATATTAAACCTGGGTTCTTTGTACTAACAATGCATGTTCAGCTATGTAAATAGTAACAGTTACAAGGGGAAAGGGAGTCAAAAATTCAAGCCAGCTGCTTTCTTCCTCATGCTGTAATAAACGTAGAATTTCAAATATCTTTTGCAGCTATGACTAGGAAAGATGTGGAATTATTTGGGATGAAGCTTGTTATTAATAAATAAAAAAGTTTGCATGTTAAATGACTGTGGAAGTTAGATTTACAGTTTTTACTGAGAACCAAGTGCTTAGGATGGATAGTCCAAGGACACTCTGAGTAAACATCATAAAGCACTTTAACTCAACAACATTTTTTGGCTGTTTCATTACTAAGTCTGGATGACTTGGCACAATATAGTTCTACAACAGGAACTTCAGATTTTGGATCTATTAACAGCACATAAATTATTTATTAACTTACGGTATATCAGGAGTAATTTGGCAGTTGGCAGGCATCTGTGAGCCATAGATTAACATAACACCACTGTTGTGTCTAGTACCTTCTGAGCAATCTATTGCAGACCAGAACGTTTTAACAGAAACTCTTATTTTATTTTTTTACTAAGGACAGAAAAGACACTTAAGCTGCTTTGTTCACTCACTATGCTCTGTTTATAGGCTTAACTCTGTGTTTTATATTGACTGAAAGGAGAGACTGAATACGTTGCCAATTGTTTCTGAAAGCAACATCACATAGCAGAGGAAGGGATTTTCACTGTATGTGAAAATCAGCAACATGGAGACATTCTGAAGCAATTTTGTGATCTCGTTACAATGGAGGAAAAGGTGGCAACAATAGCAATACACTGTTGTAGACAGCAGCAGCCCATTTCTTCAGAATGATGTAATCAGGGAGATGAGTCTTGTTGGAGAGGGGTGGCTTGCTTCCCAAAGGGCTTGTGCCAGGCAAAATTTAGCAGGTAAACTATTGTCATTGTGCTAAAAAAAAGATTTTCCAATTCTCTCATTGCTTAAACTCTGCACTTCTGCTCTGTATCTTGCAGCTGTGAAATCAATAGCATGTTGTTGCTTTCTCTAGTTGCTGCTGCTTCTCCTCTGTAGAGTAATTCAAAGCACTGATAGCCTTTGAGGTTTCTGTTGCTTTCTGAAGTACCTTGAGCTTTCTAAGCTACCTGACATTTCAGTATCACCAATACTCGTTCCCCCTGAAATTTTATCTTGTCATAGCAGATCAAGAGCTTAGAAAAAAACCACAACAAACCTTAGGCATTTCCCTTTTCAGATGTCTTCCTATGGAAAAGAAAGGTTTCAACAGAAGGGGATTTACCTCAAAATAGGAGCTTTTGAAAACTTCCCCTTAAATTTCAAAATAGGCCCTGGCCCTATTTGGGGCCCCAAGTTAAGCCAAATGAGAGGAACAAATGAGGATATCAACAAGGATGTGTTTTCAGATGCGTTCCTATGGAAAAGACAGGCTTCAGCAGAACGGGATTTACCTGAAAACAGGAGCTTTTGAAAATTTCCCTGTAAATTTCAAAATAGGCCCTGTCCCTCCTTAGAGCTCTAAGTTAAGCTAAATGAGAGGAACCCATGAGGATATCAACAAGGAGGCAGTTTTCTTTAGGTGAAGTAAAAGTTTTAGCATATTGAGTTAGTAATGCTCAGTAATGTGTTTTCAGTAGCTTAAAATATTTACATTTTTCCATGAAAACATTAAAAGTACTAATCCCCTATGAATACCAAGTTCCGAGTAAGAATTTAATCTCTTGAACTACCACTGAATTTAGAAGGGAATGTTATATATCACTGAAACTGTTCCCATAGAGTTTTACCAATTAAACCATAATATTTCACAGGAAAATGTCAGTTATAGTCAAATATAATTTGGAAATGACAAAATTATTTTCATTCAAATTTACATTTAAAAACAAACACAACAATTTCATTTTAGTATAAAATTGTATCTTAAAAACAAAACAAAACAAAACAAAACCACCCAAATCTATCAACTACCAAAATTCCAAAGCTGAAGTGGTACAGCATACTGAAGTTCAGACTAAAATTGGCTAAAAGTATTCACAAACAATTAAGTTTTTCTAATAGATTTTTTTTAACCATCTGAACAATCATTGAGTAATCTTTTTTTTTTTTTTCTTTTTGTAAATGTTTATTGACAGAGCTGAATCCATTTCACAACAAAATTTTAGTTCTGCTTAAGAAGAGCATTTTCCATAGAACTGGACATGAGAACACAGCCAGTTCTGTTCAAACCAACACATCTTTGTAACTTATTACATCATGAAGCTGCCAACATACCAAACAAAACACGAATCTGAATCTTTTTCTGAATTCTATAAATGAATAAAATTCACATCTATTTTCTATTGTTCAGTCTTGATATTGAAAGATCAGAAATTTCAATAAAAAGGAAAAAAGGCCATGCAATATTTCTTAAAAGATAAACCAAATAATCTGTGATTATTTTTTCACTGCGACCAATAAACCTATGCCACCATTATGTAAGTGTTGGCTGATGTATATTCTATTACTCCAACATGTCCTAAGTGGATTTATGTCATCAAAACATACCTGACTTCTCTGCTCACCTGTAGTTTAGAGGAAGTTTATGTCTTCCAAACTAAAACAACTACTGTTGGAAGTAGGTATTGCAAGGGTAATGCAGCCAGCTCACTGAGTAATTTTTGTGTATATGTTAAGTTATGAAGCCATTTAATTTTTCAAACAAGTAATAAACAGTTATTAAAAATAGTAATTAAATATTACAATTTTTATCAGTGATACCTTAAAAGGTAAACCAAACAAGAAACCCACGAAATCTTAAAAAAAGGGAAAACCAGCCCTGCCAATGTCAGTATATAATCAATATACTCAAATGGTATGGGGTATATTAATATAAAGGGTAAAACCTGAAATCTTGTCAGAATAGAAGACAGGTCAGGTGAATTAACCATACAGTGACGGCCACTCCTAGCAGGCAGTGGACACCAATTATGTACTATGGTTGACCACATAATATACATTTTCTTCATCTGCAGAGAGACAACAAGTAGCTAGTCATCAGAGACATAAAGAACCGATTCCAGAAGCAATTATTAACATTGAATGCTTATTAGGAAATCAGGGATTTTGATAGCATTTGTGTCATTTCATACCACTCCCATTCATGCATTGACCACACACAGTTTCTGTCACCCATCCCAACACGAGAAAATCTTGATATTTGTGGAATAAGCTGAGTGATCTTTCCAAGTCAAGTAAGACTTTTGATCATTTTCAGAGTAGGACAATTAGACCAAAAAATGTCATGCTAAAAGGTAAACGGTGAGAACCAGCAAATCTGAGTTCATCTACACCTTAAGTACAGCTGCAGGTTTAGGTTAATATGCTGGAGAAATAACAAGGAACTAATTTAATGAAAGGCAGCAAGGTAATTTGTATGTAGAAACCAAATTACTTTTAAAAGTCCTCTCTCCCCCTTTCTAAAAATGCTGTTAATATATAAAAATATACTAATATTTCTGGTCATGGACAACTCATTCCTTTTCTTATATTCCAACTTTTTTTCCTGTCTTTCATGGTATATAGGCTGGCTAGTTTTAAGACACATAATGTCTGCTGTCATAGGGACTATACAGACACAGCACTGCTCCAGAGTATGAAATAGTTCATAAATTCAGGGATTCGTGCATCACTGGTTTTCAGAACATACCACTGCCCCACAAGCGAAAAGGCCACCCTCTTCTTATGCTCCTAGAGTACATGACGGCTAGAAGGCTGGATACCAGATGCAAATGCGCAACTTTAGTTTGGCAAATTTGTATTTCTGGCTCTACTTGCATGAAAAATCTGTGTTGGTTTTGGGGGTTGTTTGTTTTTTGGTGGTGTTTTGTTGTTTTTTTTTTTCATCTCAAAGTATGCCCATCCTGCAGGTGTATTATGGATTGACATTTCTAAAATGAACCCCTTGGAGATTCACAAAGCAGGCAGCTGGGAAGCTGGCACATAAATGAAAGAATAAAGGTACTTTTGCATTTTTTGCTGAAGCAAATGATGGTATTTAAAGGTCCACTTCAATTTTTAAGTCATACTTTTTTGTTTGGTTTTTGTTTGTGGGGGTAGCACGTTTTGTTTTTTTCCTTGTATCCTACTATTATTACAATCAGTGTCTCAGATTATGGTAATGCAAAGACATGGGAAGGGGGAAAAAAGCCATCTTTCCATTGAAAGAAAGGCATGCACTTAGGTAGGCATCATATAGAGTTATTTTCAACACTTTGTACTCATCTGATCTGATTTATTGGCCTTCCACATGCAACAGAATACTCAAAAGCTAGAGTAACACTTGTCAAACAGACATATAGGTAAAGGAAATCAGAACAAGAATCTCTGTGCCTGATGCCCTTTAAATTCATGTCTGTATAAATGTATACACACTCTTATCCAAACACACACATTATATTTGTCCCTGGCTGGAGATACATTTGCTATATTTAAAAAAAAAACCAACTAAACAATAACAAAAAAAAACCCCAAACCAACAAACCAAACAGACTAAGGGAAAAACCTCTGGGCAAAGACAGACCAGGAATTGCTGGGGAGAAGGAGGCAGCCGATAGAATCCCTGGGCAGAAAACAGAAAGAAAATGTTCATGGAGGCGGACCTGAGCTTAGCAAGACAAAAACGGACTGTTGTGCAGAAGTCAGGAACAGAGATGGAATGGGTGAGACAGGAGACAACTCATGTTATAGTGCATTAGGATAAATCAGAGGAAACAAAGTTAAGGAAAATAATGTACATGAACATATAAATGAAGCAAACCACTGAACTTTCACAGAAGTGAGTTAGGCAATGGTAACAGTAGTAGACCTCCAGATTGGATAATTTACCTTGCAGCTAGACTGCCTCCAGAAACTGAGTCAGCATTTGGTATCCGAACTACCTTGTGCACGTACTCTTTGAAGGAAGATTCTTTACAACATTCTTGGAAAGGAGAGAACAAAAGACCAACAGGTAGTTTTTTTAATAAAACAATGCTGCTACTTAGGAAAGCTGAATTCTTACTTTGCTACTCAGTGATGGAGTACCTCCAGTTTTCCTAAACAGAGATAGCCTTTTGCCATTTTAATATTGCACTCCAAACCAGAAACAGAAATGTAGGAATCTTGATATTTAACCTAACTCTGCTGAATATTCAGATAATGTGCTAAGTATGTAGTGCTAATGGCAGAATAGGTATGATTTTCAAATTCAGGTGCAAAGTGTGGACACCTATCTTACACTGCCTGATCTGCAGATACAACACCTCTCAATCATCCACCACATTTTTCTTGTCCAGACAGACAAGGGTTTAACTTTGCCATGTCATTGAAATCTGTATCAGCAACAGGCTGGGTTGTAGAAGGCTGCTACACTTTGTATTAAGTTCCTTGTTGCTGTCTTTTACATGGCCAAGAGACAGAATCCCCGTTTTTCCAGTAAGATCAGAGTGAATGTCTGATCTTGAATGTTGAGATCCAGGGGGTAGATTATTCCAAACAAGTTTTAAAAGTAGCTAACCATCCCTGACTCATCAACAGAATGCCAGCATTTAGCCTAATAAAAATATTAAAACTAGTGATATTTGAGGGATGAAGGGAGAATGAAAGTTTTTCATTCCTGAAAAACTTTCCAGTACAGGAGTGGACACAAGCATTGTGTCTACACCAGCAAGTAGCTCAGTAACAGTGAATCTACGAAGTGAAACAGATGGTGCTAAGGATCCGGTGTCCACACTACCTGTTTTTCATGGGGGTTTTCTTTAGACTTGTTTTAGTTTGGTCCGGTGGCCTGATTTCCCAATAGTTGTTGGATGACATTCAATGTGGTCCGAGAGAACGTCTTCCAGAATAGCTTCATCTGAAAGAAATCTAGCTCATGTACTCCCAATGCTGCTCCGCTCCGAGAACCAAAGCAGTTAGAAAAGAACAGCTTTCAAAACAATCTAAGCCAAGCTAGCTTTTCAAGCTAAAATGTTAATGTAGATGCACCCAGCAGAAGTGAGAGACCAAACTGGCACTGCAGTATCACTTTGAGGAAAAACATGCAATTTTTCTATCTAGCACATGCTTACACTCTTATTACCTTTGTATGGCTGAGAATGAAGAGAACTCTGCTTCCTCTGAAAGACTCAGAAAGGATAAGGATAACGATATTCAAGAAAACGTTCTCTTATCATCTTCATTCATAGACTCCAAGTATGGCATTTAGCTCAAGCCAGACTGAGGGATGTATTGATTTGACAACCACTATTTACGCTAACAAACACTGTTTTCTCTTACAGCGAGCTGACATCTACTTTTCTCTGATGGAAATGAAATTATAGAGAAGGGAGAAAAAGGAAGTCATTCGTGACTCATTGCATTTTCACAACAGCAAATGTTTTTACAGACATCAGAATGCAGATGCTCACAACATACATTTTAATACATTTAAATTATCATGTCCCACTCCTAAAATCTGTGTGTTTATTGTGTTATCCCCTGAAAGATACCAGGGGCCACATCTATAAATAGCTGCCAGATTTTGTATACAAACTGAATATCCTGGAGCAGAACATGTAAACCCTAAACCAAAACTCTGGAAATCTATGTTTGCTCCCTATAAACCTAAATAATAAGCCCCACTCTGTAGTTTAATTTGACTTTTTATTGTATGTATTCCAATAATTATCAGGATGTCTGTACTATATTAACATCAACATCAACATAAAAGCTATAGTTTATTTTATAAACTGCTCTATAAAATATGCATGTTTAAGGTATGTTTATATATATATAACAGTCAAGCTGCCATATCTAATCCATCATAATAGTCCAGGAGGCTACGGTTGCATTTCTCACTTAGTTTTATCTTTTTATTACAGAGATTTTGAAATAAACTTAAAGAAACTTCTATTAAAATATCTGTATTGTTTGAATTTTTGTTAATGTCATCCTAGAATTCAGTTTGTAGTCCAGCAACTTTGTATGAAAGGGCCACAAGGGTCAGATTTGATTTGTCGGTCCAAGAATGAAAATAGTTTGAGGGACATGAAGTCGTGAGACAACAAGAAGTTTTACTATTTTATCGAAATTCATTCTTGTGTACAAAAAACCTACATGCATATTGTACCATACTTATCTCTCTACTTTCCACAAAGCAGAGTCTGTCTGGACAAGAACAATTCCTGCTTTCTTGATAGACCTAACCATAGCTTTTAAATCCAGTGTGGTCCAAAATAACAGTCTCCAAAAGTAGACTGCTCCTAAACATCAAACACCTATTACATTTAAGAATGCATTATTTCTTCAGGGATCTGCACAAATGGTTTTATAGTTATCAAGAAAGCTGATTTAACCCGGTCCCTCAAATCTATTTTACTAAAACACACGCATGGTACTACAACATGATGAATTCTCTGAGTATATGTATAGACACATACAGACATTTACATTTACACACTCACACATATTTATTTATATATATGCAAGCTGTAATGTATGTATAAATATAAGAACTTTATACATACATATGAAAACATAAATAATTGCTGAAACCTTTTCTTGCTTCTCATTTTTTGGACTTCATGAATGATATGATAGGGAAGATATTAGCGTTTAATTACTTCCAGATCTTCAACAAAAATTCTATATACTTTTTAAAACAAAATCTATTGCAGATTGAATACTCTTTTTTGGAGTTTAATACTTTCTAAGAGCTTAATACTTTTCAAAATGCTACTGCTTATAGTTTTTAGTTCAATAGTGAAGAAGATTTTACCCAGAAGTACCATTCTGTACTTGTTTCAGTATTTCTGAATGTATTTCCATTTCTACTCTTCATAAATATCAGCAAGTAATATCAAAGGAAAATTATGACATGAAACCAGGAAATACTTTATGCTTCAAGAAACATGTGAAAATTGTCCTATGGCCACCTGTGCCCTATTTTCCTGTGCAAAACTTCTGCTCTGTTAGACTAAAACAAGCAGAACACAGATAACATGCCTGAAAGCAGTATTTTTTCCTCATGAAAGTGCAAGGAGTTGAGATCAGGCTTTTTTCTTTAATGTTTTGAAATGAAGTATCATTTGCATAACTAAAATATTTCTGCTTAAATACTGTTCTGAAAAACATTTTGTAGTGATGTTGAAAAAGTTCTTCAATATTTTACCTCTGGGGATGATATTCTGATTCCACCAAAGTCAAATCTTATATTCATATTGTGAAGGTTGAAGATGAACTATTCTTTTTCAAAAGTTTATATCAGAAAAGAAATACATATTTCTTGCATATATGCTAAGGATTTATCTGTAACACGCTCCTGTGATAGTAAAAATACTAGAACATGTTCTAGGACCAAATGTGAATCTTATCATAACTGAATGATTACTCTTTGTATTGCAAAAGAAAAAAAAAAAAAAAAAGATGACCATATAGACCCAATTATAACTTGTCTATGGAAACACATCTCCCTAAAAATATTCGCAATCTATGCATACTGTTTTGAGATAATATAAAAAAAGAAATTAGCAATGATATACTATTTCAAAACATTTAGTAACAGTGTGGAATGGATAACCAGAAAAATCTTTCTCCAACACCCAGTTTCTGTTCTGCAATAACCTTTCAGTATAGTTTCACTCTGTAGGCCAATCAGTGTGTAAAGTTTGATGCAATTATTGTTCCTGTAAAGGAAAAATTCACCTGAGAACTTTTCACCCACGCTTCATTTTTCTGTCAGAATGCACTCCTTTTAGAGCAAGAGGAGGATTTGTTATACAAGTAAAGAGATGAAAAGTCAAGGTTGGCTTTTTACTGCTAATACTTCTAACTGGATGTGATGCTGAAGTACAAGAGTGGCCAACAAGACATGTACGTGAATGCCATAAAAGTGGCTGAGATGCAAAATACCAATCTTTACAGTCCAACTAGGGGATTCCTACACAATACAATTACTGCAGAATATGAATCAGACATTCAAGCACAATCAAAGAGCGATGAATCACTTAAAAAAAGGGAAATGCATAATTATACACCAGTGATTTTAAAATGTGGTCAATAAATTGTATTTATTAAAATATACTCTACTGTAAATAATTATCTTAATTGGAAAGTGGAGGTATACACCAGGAAGGCTGAGAAGAACTGGCCTTTTTGGCAAGGAACTGTATAGCTAAAAGTCACCTACTTGTTTTTTATTTTTAAACTATACATAATAATGCCAGTAAAAAACAAGAAAACTGTCAGCTTAATCTAACTTTTCCTTACTTTACAGTAGTTTTACAAACTTCTGTCTATACAGAAATTGTTTATATCTTAAAATAAGAAACACCTTAATATTTCTTTAGTGGTCTCTTTGTGTCACTGAATTCTGAAAGCCTGTGGCATTTTATGAATGTCTTTAAAAAAAACAAACCAACAGAACAAACTTCCTGTTGAAGAATAGAGATATGCCTCTACTATATTGTCATGGAGGTTGTTGATGACTTTACGCAATCATGTCTTTCATTTCTGAACATTTATAGACCTTGAAAGAACATGTTGGTATGTCTAGAATGAATAAGAGTTTATGATTTAACATGAACTTAACACAATAAGAAAGCACATCCATGGTGAAATTTCCATCTTGTAATATAATTTTGGTGCAATGGTGTGTCAACTGCCTGTCTGAGGGGCTCTTATTGTTTTCACATCTTCCAGTGAGAATGTCTACTTTTACGTAAGGAAATCATACATTTACAACATATCAAGGCTTCTAGTTTCATCTAAATTTTGATAATTTCTCTTCCACCCTATTTCAGAATAAATTATGTTTTCTAGTCAGACAATTGTGTTAAGAATGCCTTCTTTTTGCCTAAAAAAGAAAGGAAAAAAAGAACCAACCAAAAGCCAAACAAATAAAAAAAAACCCAAAAACCAAAATGAACAAAAACCCCCAAAATAAACAAACAAGAAAATCCTCCCAAAACCAAAGCCACTTCTAGGGACTACATGGTAGAAGACAGACCACTTCTCAGAATGCCAGCAAGGGCTAGCTCAAACTAACTCTTGGCTTCTTGGGAATGGGTTGGGAAAGCAAGAGTGGCATGTCAGCTGGGATGTGCTGAAAACAAAAGCCCCTAGAGAAACTGGAGGTAGAGGAACTATAGCATGGTGACCACAAGGAAGGTGGATAATTTCTTTTAATATAGCTGGACAGAAAAGGAAATCCGAACTATGAGCTGAGAAACTGCCTTCTGGTATTTGTCCCTGCCAGGTTCAAAGAAACAGTATATTCTCTCTCTGTCTCTGTCTAAATAAATAGATCTGTACTAGTAAAATACCCAGATGCATATCTTCTAACAAAATGATATCTTCATGAGTTTGAATGACAGTTAAGTATTTACACAGAAAGGGAAAATATGTTTTAGCATATAATCACTGAATAATTTAGGTTGGAGTGACCTCTGGAGGTTATCTGGTTCAACTTGCTTCTCACAGCAGGGACAATCTATATCAGGTGGCTAATCACCTCTATCGCACTGTATGTATCACAGTAAAAACATTTTCCTAGTATGCAATTGGAATTTTGTCTCTCATCCTGTCACTGTGCCCTTCCAGGATGAGTCTGGATCCATCTTCAACTATATCTTTTATTAGGATAGATCTGAAGACAGCAACTAGACCTCCCCTTAGCCTTCTCTTTTTAGGATTGAACAAAGCCATTTCTCAGCCTCTTCTTGCACTTCATGTGCTGCAGCCCCTTGACCCTTGGTGTCTCTCTGCTGGATCCACTCCGTATGTCCATGTCGTCCTTCTTCTGCAGAGCCCCAAACTGGACATAGTGCTCCAGATACAGTCTCACAAGCATTGGATAAAGAATAATTGGTTCTAGCCTGCTGGTTACATTCTTGCTAATACAGCCCAGAATGTGTCTAGAAAAGCCATCACCACAAGGACACACTGCTGAGTCATGTTTAACTTGTAGACCACCAGAATGCCCCAGATCTTTTCTGCAGAGCTGCTCTATGCCCCAGCCTGTGAGGTGGTATGGGGTTATTACTTCCCAGGTGTAGGATTTTTCATATCATTTTGCTGAACTTCTTGAGGTTCTTGTCAGTCCACTTCTCCAGTCTGTTGAAATTCTTCTGAATAGCAGCTCTGTACTCCAAATTGTTGAGAACTCTTTCCAGTTTGGTCCAGTAGCAAACTGAGAAATACCTCTCATAACCAACTTCCACATGGACTTTGTAGCTTTGATTACAACTTTTTCAACTAAGAACAGTTTTCCAGACAGTTTTCCGTCAAGCTTCTTATCCATCTATTCCATCCATTTATCACCAATTTGCCTCTAAGTATATTATGGAAGGATATGTCAAAAGCCTTGTGGAAATCAAGGTCAATAACATCCAGGGCTCTCCTCTTGTATAGTGCCAGTAATCTCATCATCAAAGGCAATCATGTTGGCCAGGCATAAGTTGCCTTTGGTGAATTTGTGTTGGGTCTTCCCAGTCATCCTTGTCCTTCCTGAGCCTGGCCACAGCTTCAGCAACTGAATACTGCAGGTGACCAGGAACTAACTCTAAATGGTTTCCTTTGAGCAACGCAGTATCATCTTTGACCTGAGCTGCTTTCTTTCCTCCCTCCCCCCCCCCCCCCCCCCCCCTTTTTTTTTTTAAATACAATATCTGAACATTATTTGGAGTAAAAACCTCACTGTCTTGTTAGAGCTTTGTGTTATCAATAATGGCCATAATGTGAAAAAGTTCAGCTCAAACTTTTCTCTGGCCTCAACTGCTCTTAGCATTGCTATCTTAGGAATGATTCTTTTTCCTATGAAAGCCATTATTTCTGAGACCCATTTAGCATTTTCTATCTGCAACAAAAGGAAGGTGTTCCGGGCAAACTCTACTAGCTTGTGCTCTAAATCAAACAGCAAGGTAGGACATATTGTTATGAACATGCATTGAGCCTGAAGGTTCCTCAAAAGTGCAACTCAGGCTTTCCTTTTTCCTTCCAATTAAATTAACAGATTGAAGGAGTTTTCTGTCTATCTGACAATAGCGCATATTTTATCTGACAATGTTTTGTTTGAGAAAACCACAGTGAAATCCCAGATAGGAATTCTGATTTCTTCTCCGTAATGGACTGTGGCTGCTACCCTGCCATATAATTAAGCAAGCTGCCAATATATATCACAGCCACTAGAGAAGGATACTCTGTCAGTACTTTTCCCAGATGAAAGGCACATTAGAAGCATTTCCACATCTGACTGAAAAAGGTGGAAACTGGCAAATAGAAATCTATCTCAGTGAATCACTATCCTGCATGATTATTGACAATTAAAGCTCTTCATTTTTTCTAAACCTACTTGAGAATTTTGGTACCCCCTCAGAGGCAGACCAATAAATATGAAGAAAATTAAATTAATTGCTAGATAAAATTTATTTTGAAAAGTATGAATGACCTGACAACTATAATGGGAAAGGAAAAAAATTGTCTAAAGTTTGAGCAAGGATTTGGGGTTTAGATTTTTTTTTTTACTTTGGAGAAAGTTCAAAAGAAGGACAGATAAGTTGAAACATGGTATTAAGAATGACACTACATATTTTATAGCCCTTAGCTCAATGACATGTGTTTCTACATGGAATTGGCCACTTTAGTAGCAGTAAAAAAGAACAATAGTACTGATTAAACAAAACAAATTAACAAACAAAAAGGAGAAAAATAGTATAGATAGAGTAAGAAAGGTGAAGGTAGGTGCCTGGTTCCTCATAAAAAATACTGTTGTTAGTGGAGACTGTGCAAGCAAAATAAATAAAGATTTACAGATATTCTGAAAAAGACAAAGCATAAATAATGTAGCAAGCAAATTCCAAGAACCACTGCAGGCTGAATTTACTAAACTAATTAACACATCATTGCCTGTCTTGATAATTTAATATTTGTAATCATAGAATACCAGATTGGAAGGTGACCTCAAGGATCATCTGGTCCAACCTTTCTTGGCAAAAGCACGGTCTAGACAAGATGGCCCAACACCCTGCGCAGTCGAATCTTAAAAGCGTCCAATGTAGGAGAATCCATCACTTCCTAGGGAGATTGTTCCAGTGGCTGATTGTTCTCATTGTGAAAAATTGTCATCTTCTGTTCAATCAGAATCTCCCCAGGAGTAACTTGTACCCATTATCCCTTGTCTTTTCCATGGGATTCCTTGTAAAAATGGAGTCTCCATCTTCTTTAAATACTGGAACATGCTGATAAGGTGTCCCCTAAGCCTTCTTCACTCATGGCTGAGCAAACCCAGTTCTCTCAGCCTTTCCTCATATGGCAGGCTTCCCGGTCCTTTAATCATCTTTGAAGCCCTCCTCTGGACCCACTCCAGCCTGTCCACCTCTTTTTTGTATAGTGGGGACCAAAACTGAGCACAGTATTCCAGGTGTGGCCCGATAAGCGCTGAGTAGAGCGGGATAATGACTTCTTTATCTCTGCTGGTGATGGCCTTGTTGACACAACCCAGCATCCTGTTGGCTTTCTTTGCCGCAGCAGCTCAGTGTTCACTCATATTGAGCTTGTTGTCCACCAGGACCCCCAGGTCCCTTTCCACAGAGGTGCTCCCCAGCTTGGTAGACCCCATCCTGTGCTGAACTCCTGGATTTGGTTTTCCCAGGTGCAAGACCTTGCATTTGTCCTTCTTGAACTTCATAAGGTTCTTGTTAGCCCACTCTTCCAGCCTATTCAGGTCTTCCTGCAGGGTGGCTCTCCTTCACTTCCCCATTCAGTTTAGTATCATCAGTAAACTTCATCAGGGTACACTTGATATCATCATCCAGATCACTTATGAAGATATTAAACAGCGCTGGGCCCAGTATCAGTCCCTCGGAGATCCCACTTGTGACAGGTTGCCGGTTTGGAAAGGAGCTATTTGCCACCACCCTCTGTTGGCGGCCTGTCAGCCAGTTCCCCACCCACTGCACAGACCACTTGTCTAGACCCTAATGTATCGGTTTCTCTAGTAGGAGGCTGTGGGGGACCATGTTGAAAGCCTTAGAGAAATCCAGGTAGACAATGTCCACTGCTTGCTCCTTACCAACTGAGCAGGTTACCTTGTTGTAGAAGGCGATCAGGTTTGTCGAGCACAATTTGCCCTTGGTGAATCCGTACTGGCTTTTCCCAATGACATGTTTCATCTGACTTGTGATAACCCTCAGGAGGATTCATTCCATAACTTTCTCAGGGACTGATAGGGCTAGAATATTGAAGTCTTTCAACCCAGGTTATAGGAAAAAAAAAAAAAAAAAAAAAGAGGTCTGCTATTTAGCAGTGTTGATGATACAATTAGTTTGCATTATTACAAAAAAAAAAAAAAACTTTAAAAAAAGTTATTACTAGTACACAGAACAAATATCTGGGTTTGAAAGATGCTGTATTAACCTCTCTTTACCCTAGAAATGACCAAAAAATCTATCACTGGAGTGAAAATGCCTTTAGACAATGTAACACAGATGAAAAAAACCATCCAGTGTCATTACTGCCATATTAATAAGAAAGGATGTAATCAGATTTGGTACTTCCAACACTCATGAAAAGGCAATATTGTCTTGCCTGTAAAATTTGCAGAGCCCATATAGACCAAAATAAGTAGAATGAATGCAATTAGAAATGGAAATATTTCCTTTGCTTCCCTCATAAGTATCAGAAGTATCAAAATTCTCTCCTTTACACTGCTCAAAAATAAGACACTGAAAGTCTTCCCCTTGGTAGGCATTCCAAGACATTGATGTATAATGTACCTAGTCACTGCAAGATTAAAAAGCCTTTCAAATAGCATATAATTTAGCAAGAGCAAAGGAAATTAGAAATAGATTTTTACCTTATGAATCTAAAGAAATCAGTAAGATACTTTAAGTGAATCCTTCTACAGGAACCTTATTGATTACCAGAAAGGCTTTGGCTGCACCATACTAAGAATTAGGGTAGTAATGCTTGAAGTGCATTTTTCTAGCTCATGTAAGCATATCATTACGAAATTTGCTTGAGAAGACACAAAATAAAAATAAACAACCCTTCCCCCCATGCACACAACCCCCAGATAAAATTCTGACTGGCAAGAGATATTTAGATATACAAAATATGAAAAATAAATGTACTTTAAA
Source organism: Charadrius vociferus (assembly GCF_000708025.1). Lineage (NCBI taxonomy): Eukaryota > Metazoa > Chordata > Aves > Charadriiformes > Charadriidae > Charadrius > Charadrius vociferus. The sequence continues at coordinate 470,510 of NW_009649293.1, read as the reverse complement.
TGTAGTTTTACTACTTGCACTAAAGTCTCCTCAGATTCACATTTAGCAATTTGAACACCTCAGCTCGTGCACAAAAAAATCAGCATAAAGCTCAGTGTCAGGCAGTAAAAGGAAAAGGAGCCCAATGAAACCATGTGTACCTCCTTACCCAGGTGTCTGAAGAAAAAGCAGTTTTAGTCTTCTTTAGTCTGTACTTTAATGGTTGCATTTATGTTGAAGAAAGGAGGAAAAATATCTTATGTGGAGTTCAGAAAATAAATATATGTGACTAGCTCTAGCTAAATGTTGGAGTAGAATTTGGACAGAACACTGTTATGAACAATCAGTAGTCATTATTAGTGTCTGCAAATTAATGTCACAGTAGATAGTAAGTATGCACTGAAGTAAATGGATTATTGTTTGACCTACATTTGGGTTTCTTTCCTCTGCAGAGTTCTTCTGAGTTTAATATATGAGTTTTGCCCCTAAACTGAGTTTGGTCCACAAAAAGTACTAGAAATTGCATTTTTACATTGTTTGGACTCAAGTTGATTGGCTTGTCAAGGAGCGTAAGGTAGATCACAAGGTAATACAAATCATTCAAAAATAACAAAAATGCACGATATTAATTCTTAACTTAAACACATTCACTTTAGAGCTAATTTATTCTCTTTCAGTAATTTCTTGCAAAATTACACAAACTCATCATTAAGCTTGCATATTTTCAAAAACATGATTACAACAGCATCACAGCTTAAAATTTACTCCATTCAGAATATTTAGAATGTTGTACTAACTCTTACAAAGTACAACCCACTAGGTTCAATGGTAAATGGATCAGTGGATGGGTATGTATCACAACATGCCAAGAAAAATGACAAATCATTTTTGCTTAATAGGTGTCCTTACACACCAGAGGACCAATGAGGCCAGAACAACATACCTGCTTATAATCACCTGAAGTGGTTGTTTTTCAGATTATGGAGAAATGTCTAGCTGCTTTTTGACTTACAATAAATCTGGTGCTGGTTTTCTTCAAGGAGCACTTGATTCCTGTAATCAATATTTAAAGAGAATACAAGACTAACAATCACAGGACTTGTAAATTCCTAAGAACTGACAACAGCATCCATTGTGGTCTATTGTTGTATGTCATAATTTGAGGTGTAATTTGTTTGGGGAATGCTAACTCATCAGCTTAAAGAGAGTGAGTTAAATTGGTGCAACACTTTATTTAAAGCACTTCCAAGTGTGTGTATGTAGCCCTGCCTTGAGGATCAAAAGTTGCAATAATAATTTAAAATCACAACAAACCAAACTCCCCTCCAGTGCAGACTTTAAATGGAAGCCATCTTCTATCCCTTTGAGTTATTTTTACTTTTCCATAAATGCCACAACAAGTATTCCTGTATATTAAATTAAACACATGAATAAAATCAATAGATTTTTACATTATTAATTTAAAATACTTATCAAAAAATGGAGACTCAGTTCTATAAATAACCAGGGCAGAGAGTTTATATTCCTTAACTTATAAATTATAAATCACCATTGTAGAGCTTAGGGGAGCAACACAAAGGGAATGGAGAACACAGTTATCCTTCCTTTCAAGACTAAGCTACTGAGAAAACCCAAGACATCCATGATTATCTCCAACACATCTTTGTAACAATATCACAGTTTGTTGGGTTGTCACTCACGTTTTGTGGATAATAACCAAGACTTGACTTGATACGTTGAGAACAGACATTACGAAGCAGGTGGTAGCTTCCATCTTTCATGACTGAACCCTTCAGTGCTCTTTTCACAGAATAGCCATAACATGGGGTAAAGTTGTGCATTAGAAAAGGCTGACGTGGGTTTGCTTCCATTATCCTTTTGGGTACCATCTTTAAAGGTGTGGAAAGCAAGAAAGCAGAACTTTTTACTTGTAACACCTCTCCTTCTGTCTTCAAAAAGAGTTTATAGGCTGAATACTATGGTGCTCGATGGAAACATAAACATAAGCAGCACATTATGGGTTGGCATCATTATAATAGTTTTGAAGAAGTCTTTTCCATATATTTTCCTCTTTTGCCTACAGAAAGTATTAAGGGATCACTGGAATGTAATTTAATAAAACCCCTAATTACCATGAGTTATATAGATGATTTTTTTCCTTTTTTCTTATCTCCTATTTCTTATCCTCTAATCCAAAGCACTAAAATTCAACAGTGATTATAAATGTTACACTAAGATATTGTAGCTGAAAACAGCACAAATTTCAAATAATGGCAATTTACATACTAAGTTAGGTAAAGACAATGAAAAAAAATTATAAATTAATGTCTATATCATTCTGGCATGAAGACGGAAGGTGTCTGAGTCAGCATAATGCTTTATTTTGCCCTGATGAAAATTAAGGTCAGCACCCCAATGCTCAGTTTCTAAAACCTGTATTACATTTGTGGCAGAAAAAATGGCATTTTAAAACTGACATCATTAATCCTAACTATCAACACTTAAAAGCATTGTGTTAATGAAAGACTTTGTGTGTAATGTTTATTTCTTTTGTTATATATGGTATTAAAATGTCTTTCCCCAAATTACATTGTTAATATGCAGTGTATCCTCTTTTTATAGCTCTTTCAGAGACAACTGTTTTGATCATGAGAGGAGATGTTTTTAATAATGGCACAAGTGTAATGGGGGCTTTAGGCAGCTATACAACAAGGCTCATTAATCCTGTACGATACAAGTATTAACATACTACTAAGTAAAAAAAAAAAAAGTTAACTGTATGATACAAGGAATTAAAGAAAACATAGTTTAGCACAACTGATAAAGGCTGCTGGAGCACAAGCTTTCCAGATTTCCCAACTATCAGACCTTATATAGGGTGACAAAGTTCAACTCATTCTGCTCTCACTTCAATGGTAGACTTCTTTTCTTCTCTAAAAAATTGCCTTTATTATTTTTTCCAAATAAATGGTATCTGTCTCTAAGTCTGAAGTTGAAATTGAAATTACATTTTGGAATAAGCCTGAGCAAACAAGTGAAACCACGACATTCAGTTTTGACACATACAGAGTTTTATTCAAAATTTGTTCAAATCTCTAAGGTCTATTATGTTAAATGGTTATTTATGTCTTCAAATGTCAGGAGTATTCAGACTAGTCAGATGCTAATGTCTGAAGGTGCTGTCTATCAGATTTAAGAGTCTACAGAAAGAAACAAACAAAAGATCATAGCCTCAGTTGCAGTTTCTTTTGAGATTTATCATGCTTCCAATTATTTTTGGCTCCCACAGATTTCATTTTGGGGAACAACAGGAAAAGCAGTAATAACCAGACTGTAATTAAAATGCCATGAGTACAAAAAATAACCGTAAAATAAAAGGACAAAAACTTCCCGTTATGAAAAGTTTCATACTGTCAGAGGTGGTCTTCAAAGACTTCAAGCCTGAATTCAGGAAAACGGGTCTACAAAAGAGACCTACAAAGCTATTGTCATTTGTTTCTGAATGACTGAAATCACAAGGAACATTTCCTTTGGTCAGCTCAGAGGGAGAGACAAAGGAATGAAAACAAACACAATATTCAGAGTAGGAACAGGGAAGAAGTGCAGCCGTTGCACGAGGCCCTTGTGGAACTGCCAGTGAAATGCTCTGTGCAGTTCCGAGTACACAAGGCGTTCAAGCTGGGACAGGAGTAGGGAGGGAAAGCCACCGCAGGCAACCTGATTTACAAGAGGAGGTTTCATCTCTGTCTAAATGGATGGAACCTGCAGATGAGATAAAAAGCCCTGCTGAGATTTTCTCTTTCCTTCAGAAACATTTACGGCATTGCAATACAAATGTAAAATGTTAACAATTTGAAATAACAGACTTTTATTTGGATGGCTAATTTTTTAAAAAGAAAACTTTTTCTGCGTGGTACTTCTTGATTTTTAAGCAAAATTTCTCATATGGAAGGTAAATTCCTTCTCTATTGCTAGGACTTTATGACACAGAAGACACGACTCCAGTGAGTGCTGCAGCAGAGCGTTCTCTTCAGCACAATTACATTTAGAAAGGTAGAAAGCCTTCTGTTTTGCTCAGTAGAAACAGCAGCAAATTGAGAATATTGAGTAGAAGGAAACCTTCACGTGGTGGTAGCAACATGACCATTACATATATTTTAAAAGCCTGTTGTCCCGAAGAGGGGTCATTTAGCTGGTGTGCAAGATGCCAGTGTACACACAGAGCAGACGTAATTATTTAAATCATTTCTGTGCAGAGAAGGGTGCTAGGTGGTAACCCACAAAGCTAACACACCAACCTACAAACTCTTTGGAATATTTATACAGTTCTAAACACAGAAACAGACAACCTTAATTACAATTATTTGTTCTCACCTTATCTTAACAATTTCTAGTGGTCAGTACAGTCTCTCACTTTCATTTAAAGCTACAACGTCCTTTAACTGATCTGCGCATGATCCTGTACGCTGGGGCGGGGTGTAGTTCTGTTCAGTCTCTAATTGAGTCGGTGGTCGTGATCTCCCACTGCTGCCTTTACCCTTTCCCCAGTTACTGTAAACTTTTGTTGACTTTGGGACTCTTCCAGCAGCTGTCTGATTTTCAGCAGTTTCGGCACTTTCTGGTAAGGATGTTCCCTTGCTATCAGCCTCTGTTCTCCTCGAAGGGTACTTTCATTAGCAAGGCATGTATTGTTTATATGAAGTGTCGTGTTTCACAAGGTCTTGTAACCTTTTTATAGCTTTTTGCTCTTGCTTAGTGAGAAATTCTACCTTCTAAAATACTTTCTACCTTTTAAAGGTAAATTTACCTTTCTAATGTGCGTCAGGCCCTCTCCAACATGCACATTAAGCAAAACCAATACTCTGAGAGCCCAGTTGTAGGGAACTTATAATAAGTCGCTTCTCCTTGAAGGCTGTACAGTTTTCAGGAATTTTACCACCAAACTGAAGAGGATAGGTAAAAAGAAAACTCTGCAAAGGAACTTTGAACCCAGATGGTTGATCAGGGTGGCTCACACATGCACAAGATTGTGTCATTCCCCTCTCTGCCATCTTTCTGTTGACTACCGCTCTGGCTGTTTCACCCTGCTCAAACATTATATCAGTTTACTTTTTGTTTCTTTTTTTTTTCCTCCCCCTAAGCATAAAAAAGAGTCAGTGACATCTGGCAACTTACACTGCATCTCATTGGTGTTTTTCTTTTGATCATATGTTGGTCACTTACCTCTTGCTCACATCTTCGTACAGCTTAATAACCTAGAGGCTTTTATTCTATAGTAAAAAAAGACCCCAAACACACCACCACCAGCAAAAAAACCCACCCTCAACCCAAATCGAAACAAACAAGCAAAAAACATTACCTATTTTAGAATTGGTTGGAGGTTTTGTACTGAGATTTTTCTTGTTAATTGACGGTTTGGTCCCCAGAAGTGTTTTCTGTTTCTTAAAGTCCATCTCTTCCTAGGGATGGGAACTCTTTGCATATCTTGTCATTGAAACATATTTTTTGTATTAAGTAATGAGAAAATGCCTCTTTCCAAAAGGGGAAATTTTCTTTTACATAAGGAAAGACAAGTATCCAGGCACTTGGCTTCCTCTGTGTTGGAGCTGTTTTTTCTCTGGGAGAATCTGGCACGTGATATCTGTACAATCGAGTAAACTTGCAAAAAGTGCCCCTTCAAAATCTTGGGTGGCCCTGAGAGCAGTATACAAACAATCAAACAACAGATCATACTCACCTACATAGAGACACTGCATCAATTAAACTAATTCATGCACCATATTTTCACAGAATTTGTTTTCATTATTGTTACATCTTTTTGGAAAGTAATTTGAGAAGCTTAGTTTAATTTATTAAAGGCTACTACTTCCTCCCCCCCCCCCCCCCCCAAATGCTAAGTATAGGAGAGACACCAAAGAAAAAGCTAGAACATCTGCTCTAAGTGGGAACTTACCATCATAGCTATAGACTGTCAAATGGAAAAAAAATCAAGAACAGCCATTTATTTGGGAAGATCTTTCTCTGTTCCTTTTTATTTTTTCCTCCCCCAAAAGCTATTTTTTTTTACCCATAATGAAAGGTAATAGAGAGTAAAAACAAGCAAACAAAACCCATCCACAAGCCAAATCTTTATTGCCCATTAACTTAATTCAAACTTCAAAACCTTGTAGCCTACAATAATGTGATACAGTTTAAACAAAATTAGATCGGTGTCTAAACACTGAATCATTTATGAGCACATTACATAAATATATTTACATTTTGTGCTACATTTTTTGCATTTGGCCTAAAATGCAGCTCTGGAGTTTGACACTTTAAATTATCCTTTCTTGAAATCAGTACCTTAGGATAATTGAAGTTACTTTTGCATAAAATGAAAATAAACTCTGCAACTGTTCTGACTAATATCTAGACGTAACTTTATTTTTTATTGTTTTATTTTATTGCTTTATTTTGAAATAAATGGTAAAAATATTTGTCAAATAGTAACATTTAGTCTTTATACCTATTTTTTTCTCCCTGAAAACTCTTGATTAAGTACCTTCAGATGAAATTAATTCCATAAATTAAAATGAATATGTTTTATATTTGTATACCTGGAGAGGGATATGAATAAAATATCATAGTAGCTATCCACTTGTCACTTTCAGCTGAGATCATATGGATTTGAAAATGGGGCTGAAACTTCTTGTCATTCAGGTTCTTGGAAAATTATGCCTGGATTGCATAGTAGGATTACTGTAGCTCTTCAAAATTTCCATTTAATATATATATTTGATAAAGGAAGATCTTAAGTACAAAAAAGAAGTAAATGTATCTGTATACAGTTCATTGTCTTCCTGAGTTTTCATACAAATCAACAGATAATTCAGACACACAAATAGGATTCCACTAGACTACTTCTTTGCAACTTGCCATGATTTTCAGTTATTAAGTTTCAAGTACTGATGAACACATTTTCATGAACACCAAAGGAATTTCATTAACACTGGAGGATGGTATGCTTTTCCATGTGTAATCCCACCCACGACTGAACTGACAATCACTTGAAATCAATTTGCAACTCCTCCATACATTTCAAACGCTCTTGTCAGGTCAGAAATCACGGGTGATCTACTTAAAATCACTTTCCACCCCCCAAAAGATCTTCATGAACTCCTATATGCCCCATTGAGATCAAGGATCATTTGTGGAGTTTTCCTCAGGTCCCTCAGACGGCCTCGTTGTCTCCAAGACTCTGAAAACAACGACGCAGCTTTGTGTGATGTGAATGAACCTGCAGTCAGTGCCTCGGGAATGCCATGAAAACCCAGACAGGCAATTTCCTGCCAAAATCTCTCTCATCCATTCTGTCACATTCCCAGCAGTCTAAGCAAATTTGCATCGTACCCAAGACAATAAAGAAAAGTAGAAGACGAGTCATTTCCATGTGTAGTAGGAGCAGCCTGAAACTGATAAAAATTAGTCATCATTTTAGTTGCCAAATATGCAGATTTTCTAAACGGAATCCTGTGCCTACTTAACGTGAAGATCCAGGACAGGCAGGTCTCTCGCTGCCTTTGCGGATCTGGTCCCCTGTATGTTTCCTGATTACTTTCCCGATCACATGATCTCCAGATCTGATAGGGGTTTGAAAGAAATTGGGGGATGGGTCACATTAGAAGGTCAGGGGCTGCAACACAAACACTGCAGTGAATGCTGCTCTCTATCCCTCCCGAGAACAACTGACTCCTTGGCTTCCTCACTAATGGCCACTTACGGTGCTTTAAAGAGTCATTTAAAGAGTTAACAATTCCCCACATACAGATAATTCTTTTCTGATTTATTTCCTCTGTCTGCCTGGTCAGCTCTGAGCAGAGGCAGCTGTGTGGAAACACCTGACACCTTTTCTGAACCTGGAAGCAGAGGGGAATGTGGTACAAACACTGCAAACACATTAGTTATGCAAGCTCCTTCCTATCGTCATTTTGACCTAGATTCAGCAGAGGACTGTGGCTTAACTTTAAGCTTGTAAGAAGTCCTACCACATTCAAAATAAGACAGTTAAAATAGTGATATCTTAGATGCTTTACTGCTGTAGGCAACTGTGAGCATCCTTCCCTGCTGTGTTTTGGTTGTGGTCAAAACTACTCACTAACAGTCCCAGTAGCCAAGAATGAGATTTCCTTCTTATCACAGACACATTTGGTTACCTGCAGCTCTTAATCTTTCTAAAACAAAATCACCGGACACTTAATTGATTTATCATTGTTGTCCAGGAAGAAACTTAATTGCTAGAAAGTGGAGAAGATGTCAATAACGTTACCTTGGGTCAGACAGTGGCTTGGCATGGGATGTGAGTGGACACATAAACTAATTCATGCGCATAAAGCTAAAACACAAAAGTATCTCATGGCGAAACTGTAAAGATAACTAGTAAATTTCTGCAAGGATGGGACGCCACAGAGCATGGAGAAGTCCTGAGTTTAATTCACCACCACTTTCTTCTTGGCCTGTGTTCCTCTTAAATGGATTCTGTTATTTCTTTTGGGAAAATAATCCCTCAGAGAAAATGAGATAGTAAGGCTATTATTAATTATTCTGCCTGTAAAGTGTTTTCTTTTGTAGTCCATCCCTCTGCTTTAGAAAACTCTTCCAGAGCTCTGGCTACAGCACGACATGGCTGGTGTCCTGCAGGACCCCGATGCCCTGCTGTACAGCCTGCAGCTCCCTCTTTGAATAAGGAAACCTCATCCTCTTGGTTAACTCAACAGATGCCCCATTCCTTTTCAGTTTTTTCTCCATTTCTGCCTTCATCTTGGTATTTAAATGCTTTAGTTTTTCCATAATGCCTTGTATTTGGTGCAGGTGTCCAAGCACTGGTGGGATGGGGCAGCATGGGTGACCTCTGTGAGGAGAGGCCGGGGTTGCCCCGTGCCTGACACAGGCAGTTCCAGACAGTTCCAACCAGCCCACCCCAGGGCATAGTTGAGCCCCTCAGCCATGAGTGGGGGGCCTCTGAGAACATGTATTTAAGAAAGAGTAAATTATGCTGCACAGTAGCTGAGAGAGAGGAGTGAGAAAAATCTGTGAGAAACAACCCTACAGACACCAAGGTGAGAGAAGAAGGAGGGACAGAGGGTGCTCCAAGCGCCAGAGACTCCTCTGCAACCCCTAGAGAGGACCATGGTGAAACAGATGTCCACACTGGGGAGGACCCCATACTGGAGCAGGTGGATGTGCCCTGAAGGAAGCTGCAACCTATGGGAAGGGCCCACGCCGGAGCAGGAGAACAGCATGAGGAGGAAGGAGCAGCAGAGAGGAGCTGTTACAGACTGACCACAATCCTCATTCCCCATCCTCCTATGCCATTCAGTGCAAGGGCAGGGGGGAAGGTTGAGGAGCCAGAAGTGAAAGACTGAAGATGTGCCTGGGAAGAAGGGAGGGGTGGGAGGAAGGTGTTTTGGTTTGGTAAACTGTGTTTCTCATTGTCCTCATCTATTCTTAATTGGTGATAAATTAAATTAGTCTTCCCCAAGGTGAGTCTGTGTTACCTATGACAGTAATTGGTAAACAATTTCTCTGCCTTTACGTCAACCCGTGAGCTTTTCCATCCTATTTTCTACTCATCCTGTTGAGTAGATGGAGCAAAAAAGCAACTAGGTGGGCATCTGGCAGTCAGCCAAGGTCAACCCACCACCTCCCTAATCCCCACCACCCCCCAAAACAAAAAAAAAAACAAAGTAGGACCACCATTGTATTTTTCATTCCACTTGAGTGTCCTGTATTCTTTCAGCCCAGAGTACCTCTATGTAAACTAAACAAACAAAAATACAAATCATTGGAGCACAGACTGGTTTAATACTCTGTAACTGCCTAACTCTAAGAGATTGCTATCACTTTAAAATGCTTATAATTCATAAGGTGTTCCTTCAATACACTTACCCCCCAACATTCTCTTCCTTTGTCTATGTTTCCTACTAAAGGCTTCTTTGGAGGTTCAGAAAAGCACGAAGGCTGTTTGTAACAAGAGCATTTGCAGAAGGGAGGAGCTGCAGTAACAGAGAGGAAAGGACAAGGGAAGATCCTTATCAAGTGCATTGCTCTGTAACAAGGAAATCTCCTGTGCCATCACACTCTTAAATTTCACCCATGCAGGGTGCAGCACGTACAAAGATGACCAAACTCTCTACATATATCACAGTTAAGATGCTACACTGGGAGATCGCTGCCTGCTCTGCAAGGAGACCACTCCTAACACATCCCTGTGCCCTCACACCTTGTTACTCACCCTTTTACCTTCAGGTTTCTCTTACCTTCAGGTTTCTCGTCTGTGGAATACCATATGCTTTGAAATAGCTCTCGCAGGGAGTCATTCAAATTGTACACCTGATAATGTCTCTGCAATTGGACCCCGAGGTATTTGCCATGATGCCCTTGATCGCAGGGCTGTGTGTTGCATGCTTTGGCTCACATGGCTTTACGCTTATGAGAAGGGTCGCCCAGAGGCTTTTGGTGGTCTGTATAATGCCCAGCACAACCTTCTGAAAGTGTTTACACAGTAAATAACGTAGCATTTATCTGACAGGATTATTTCAGAGAACCTGCTTATGAAAGTAATTGGCACCCTCTGGTGGTGTGTGGCTCCTACTGCTTGAGAGCTCTTTCCCCAAATGACAGATGTGGCGCCAAAAGTATGGTACCAGTTTCTGACATGATGACAAAATCATTGGGAAAAATGCCAGAGATGCTCAGATCTGAAAGCATGAAAGCAGGCTCTACTACATTAAAATGCTTAGATTTCAACCCACCATGCTCTCCAGAGTCAAAAAAAAAAAAAAAAAAATTAAGAAAAAGCCATTCCTCTTCTCAGTACCTAGGCATTTGGAAAAAACAAAAAAACCACCAAAACAACAACAAAAAAACCCACCAACCCAACAACCCCAAAACAGCCTAAATTTTTACCTTTTCTTTCAGTTTAAGATGCTGAAAGTTTATAAAAACACCATAGGCAATTAAAATGAAATCAAGCAGGAAGATAACAGAACTATGAAATTTGCAGTGGCTTTTTTACCCATAAATCTCTTTCTAGACGAAATGTTATGGTAGAATTAAGATCTGGTTTTAACTTTTTTTTTAACTTTTTTTTTTTAGGTTTTACAATAGCAAAGTATAATTCCAGTGACAGAGCTAATCTAGTTCAAATTTCATCTTGGTTTCATTGACATGTAGGAACAAGGAATCTAGCTTTACTGGTGCCTACCCAGTCATGCAAAACATTATGTAAGGTCCCCCAAAGGACTTCTTCATAGAAAGGGCAACACACAGAACTGTACACATCACATGTCATGTTATGAAGGGCAAAAAGGCAAATATTATGAGACCTGGGCCTGTGTGTGCCCTCTTTCTTTTCTTTTTGTCAATGGAGCGTTATTGCTGACAATATTGAGAATGTCATGGCCGTTAGTCTGACAGCACATGAACTAGTGGGGTAGAGATGACTGATTTTGCAAACTCATGTAATTTGCAGACAGCACTTCACATTTGTAAAGTACAGGTGGGAGCTTGCAGTTTATTTAATGCTGCCCCAACAGCCATCTCAACTGCCTAGTAAAAATTGTGATGTATTGAGCACTTTGCTAAAAAAAAAAAAAAGTAATTTCCCTGTATACTAGATAGCTTAGAGGCCATGTTCAATGGAAAGAATTGTCTTAATTGTCTTTTCCTCATGAAAAAAAGTATCTTCCCTAGACTACAAAACAACACTAGTACCAACCCAGTCTTGTCACTGCTTTCATGAAAATTCATTAGATCATGCTTTGCCTGTCCACTTAAGAAAGGGACCAATGGGAGAGATCCAGTGGCAGGGAGATCCACCGTATTTTGGACCCGGTTTGCTTGTTTCACAAGTAGACTGGTATTTAATACTCTCTTGAGTACTCTCATGACCACACTGGATGATCACCATTCTGAAGAGGACATCACTGCTATCTCCATCTCTCAAATAGCAAAACTGAAATAAAAATTTAGAAGGTGACTTGCACAGTGTCACATAGGCTGTGTCAAGTTCCTACTTCTGGTCCTACCAACACAACCATCTTCCACAAAGTTCTAGAATCTATTTTGGTAACTAAGGGACAGAAACACTAAGATTTTCCACTTTGTTTTCTTAAACCTCACACCACAGAAAAAATATAGTTCAGAAAGTATTTTCAAAAGTCACAAAATCCAATTTTCTATTCAAAGCAGAGCTAACTTCAAAGGTGTTTGGGGCCTCTGATTGATCAAGGTTCATCCAATTCAGCAATATATTGCAAAATATTTGTAAAAGAAATGCCATGTTTTGTAGAAAAATATTTCCCTTCACCATCATCAAAACTCTTCCCTGTGGACAGTATTTTCTGAGACTCATGTTTGAAAATAAGCTATATTTAAGCATCATTTACCACTTTTTCGGGCCAGGGGAATTCTTCAGTTTCTTCTTCATCTCTTCCAGTGGTGACACCCAATCAGACACAAAATGGACTGAAATTGGACCTTCCAACAAAGAAGCAGCTGCAAGGTTGCACAGAACCATAAGTCCCAGTGAAGTCTGATGAGATGACAGCACTATTTCCATATGGATCAAATACATTTGATAAATGCTTCATGAAGAATTTTTAAAGGCAGGGAAGAAACAATATTCTCTTCTCTACTTGATGGTAGAGTGTGAATATCCTCATTTTCACTAAACTATCTCTGTCATCAGCTAAGCTCTCTAAATTTTATTTACAAAGATTATGTCAACCTCCCTGGTGGTTAGAAGTACAGAATTTAATGTTGAGAGGTTTAATCTTGTTGCCTTCCACCTCAGGACAAGGAGGAACTGGAAAACAGCCTATTTATTTAGCAAGGTAATAACCAAGCTATTGATTGCAACAGTTTAAGGAAGGTCATACGTCCACCACAATTCTAAAAAACCCTAATTCTAATGAAAACTCATTCTAAAAATCTGATCAGTCTTCATTTAAATATCTAGGATATAACTTCATCTCTGGCAGCATAAAATTCTGTGGCAATATTCTTTCTATATTTACACCTGTCTTTAGTCTGGGAAGCTTTCACATGTTGTGCATTGCTGCTTACTATAGAAGTGGTCTTAAATTGTCTCAGAAAATTAGTTTTCAGGTTTCTATGCAGTATGTGGTCTTTAGAGTCAGTTAAGTTGAGGGGGAAATGTTAGCTAAGACTTTCAATTTAGATAGGTAATATTGTTTGCTAATGTCTGTCTCTTGTCCTCAAGTCTTTTTTTTTTTTTTTCTCACATAATGAATATGCATGTTTATTTTGCTTCAGCTGCTAAGGAAAATTTAATATACTGTTCATCATGTTTATTTTTACTTTCTATTCTATTCTATTCCACTCCACTCCACTCCACTCCACTCCACTCCACTCCTATCCACTCCACTCCTATCCTATCCTATCCTATCCTATCCTATCCTATCCTATCCTATCCTATCCTATCCTATCCTATCCTATCTTATCCTATCCTATTTCACATTTTCTTCATGGATGGATATGCCGTTTGTGCTGAATGCAGATCTAAACTGTAGTTATAGTTATTCAG
>NW_009649293.1:447064-456929 GCF_000708025.1 Charadrius vociferus | reverse complement strand
AACTTAAGGACCAAAAATATAACAATACACACATACAAGACATGTAAGAGAAAACATGAAATCTTTAGATTCATGAAACTTGTAATTCCTTTTTGCCAATCTATGAATAAAGTAACCTTTAATCCAGCTGGCAGATCTAGAGCAAAATAATGCCAATGCAAATATTTGAACATAGGACATGTATGTCATGCATGACACTCATTCAGTCTCTTTCCACTGTGGGTGTTTGGTCATGGTAATCCTTTGCCATGTTTGAGGTTTTGTACCCATGTGTTTCTAAGGAACAGAGATGCAAATGCCATTTCCTGGAAGATCCTCCAGGATTCACAGACAGTCTGCCTATTTTACCTTCCCCTCAAAACCTATCAAAATCTTTCATTTTAGCTCCATGACAAGACACAATATGCTCAGTCTGGGTCAATTTTTCCCCAAATGTTACTTGTGGAGAAGAGGATTTGGAGATTGTCAAGGCTTGATCTTAGACCTGTGTTAAGTCTGCGGCTAGGGATAAATGTTGAGTTCAGATGAAAAAAAGCCAATGGACTAGGTTATGGCTTGGCCAGAAAGGGCTGTTTGGCTTTGTTTATTGTGAGAACTGGCACTTCCCAGGAAAAACCCCAAATTAGGTCTGTGTTTAGCAGAGATTACCAGAGCAGATTTTGGTTCAGATTACATAAGGGAAAGTTTGCATGCTTTAAGGGTCACCATTATAGTACTAATGAGTATTTCAGCAGAGATTTGCTGGCTTTGTCTTGCTCTGGAATTGCTAATGACTCCTGGGTGTACTTAAAGCTTAAGATTTGGGTTGGGAACATTGTTTAGACTAGCAAAGAACTGTAAACAAGTTAATGGCTGTGCCTGTAGAGGCTGGCTAGTTCAGAATTAGCTTTACAACCAGTAAGGGTTGGAAAGCCTTGTCCAGTGGTGGTGTCTGTGGCCACCAAGGGTGACCAGATTTGAATAGACTCCCACAGTTGTCACCTTTCTCAATTTGTTCTGATTCTGCCAAGGATTGCTCAATTACTTGGACTCTCAGAGCCTACTGAGCTTTGGCTGCTGCCTCCAAGAGAAACAAAACAGGCTCTTGGGAAAACACGGTTTGGTTTGGTTTGGTTTTCTGGAATTGGCACTGGGTACAGGAAGACTGTTCCAGAAATCTGATAATTTAGAGCTGTAGCTGTTTGTGGGGTGGGCACTGGTATAAATTTAACACAAGAATCTGCAGGGCCAGCCAACTTTGTGTTGGTCTCGCAGGGGCTGCATGTCTGTGATTTAAACTAGGGCTGAGATTAGGATTGAGTCAATAGACACCTCTGGGCTCAGGTGAGTTTACTGCACACAGATTACTGAGTCTGAAACCAAGGTTCCCCGTTCAAATTCTTATTTGAAACACTTGTTGCCTCTTGGCACAAGTGTTTCCACATGATGACACTATAGGACTTGATACCGGTTTGTATGAATTAGATTTAAAATTTATCTCAGCAGACCGGAGACTTGAAGCTTGTTGTAAGAAGAAGGTGGTGTAAGGTTGAGGAAAGCTTCTGGTCAGACCAAGCACAGAGCTGTAGACTGGGATAGATTTGTCTATTGACATGTATTTTATAAGGAGAGATGCGTAAAAAGCACAACAACCCACAAGTTTATCTATTGCCTCTCTGCAGATGTATTTTTCACTAGTAAATTTTACGATAAAGAAAATGATCTTTAAAGGACTACAACATTTAAAAATGGAAACATATTCTCGATGTTAAGCTCCTCTGTATTTATAAATACCTGTTGGGAGAAGAGCTCACTTTGCTCTATGCTAGACAAAACCATTTCCTGAGGTTTGTATTTGCTGCTGCTGAAGTTGAAAAGGAGATAAAAAGGCACTTACATGACACTTATAGAGTGTTTATATGAAAACATAATACAGGGATTAGTATGGATGAGAAAACCCATGAAAAGGCTAGAACATTTCTGAACAGTTGTTGTTCAATGAAGAAGAAAAACATTTTTTAATTTCCACATTTTTGATATATTGTGGGAGTGAGACCTTTTTGACTTCTACTACTGAGAGAGAGGAAAAGGGAAATGGGTTCCTTTATTTTTTCTCAGACTTCCTTCTCTCTTTTTTTATGTAGCTAGGATAAAGTAGGAAAACATAGCCACATAACACTGAATATTTTTTAAGTAGAAGATGGTCTATAGACAGGTGACTAAAAAAAAATAAATTCTGAAGCCTTTTGTAGTGAAAAATCTTTTAAACGCTTCCTTAAATGAGTCACAAAAACTGTTTTTCAAAACAGTCTAGTAGGCATGAAGTCAGTAGTGTGCTACAGCAATTCATCTCACAGCAAAGAAATCAGAGGAGAATTATAGCATAACTATGCAGTTTTATGGGTCTCTGAATATTTTGTAACTGAGGTTGGCACTTTCACTTCAGGCTGTATCATAACCCTGCAATCCAGCCTAATTAAGGAACAGCCATCTATTTCCAGGGGCAAAGAGGTGACCAGAACAAGAGTTCCACTTTTCTCTTGCTGCTGGCATGAATACTTTGGAATGACCTGTTTGCTAGTTTCTGACTCTTTGCTTTTGTTGGTTCTTAAGCATGGAGAAGGAGACCTCACACTTACCCTTGTTCCTTTGTTGATTAATAGGAGGAGCAGCAGCAGCCAACCATGTGGTTTTCTTCTCTTGTGCAACCTAATTATCTTAAACACATTGAATGTCCATGCACTTCTTTCTCTTATAAAGTGGGAGTTCAGCATGTTTTATGCAAGCCTATAACTCCATGGCATTTTTATAAAGGTTGTAGACTGCTAGTCTTTGGCCATTTCCATTCTCCCTGTTGTACCCAGGAACAATGTTATTTCAACATTTCACCTCCTCGTATCATTGTGATTTTGGTGAGCTCTCTGTTGCCAGCAATGTAGCTTCTGCTTAACAAGGCAGCTATTCCAAACGTGCTAAGATTCAGGTACTCTGCTTCTGGTTTATATATGAATCTGATGTGCTGGTTTGAATTTGATCTTTGCTTGCTAACAACCATGTAGAACCTGATTTTCAGTTGTCACCTTATTTCTACTTCCACCACAGTTTTAGGAAGATGATAGAGGAGAGAGGTGGTTCCTTTTCAACTGTTTGCTTTTCTTTTTAAGAAAAGCCTCTGCTTAACTGTTTGGGTTTGTCTCAAAAATCCTATTCAATGAAGCTGAAGTTTGGATAAAGCACTATATTTTGATTGAATGGTCTTTTGAAATAAATAAAAAATATATTTCTCTGACCACTAACCAACCATTTTGCAGTAATATTTGTACAGAAGATAAGAAAGGAATTTTAAAATTAGAATTAATGATTTGGAGCTGAGAACTTTGAACCAAACAAACAATCCACTAACAACTATCTCCAGCTATTGTCCAGGTGCATAAATTCGTATCCTTTCTGCATCCATCTATATTACAGCCAGATTAGAATATCAAAAGGAAAATTTCCTTTGGAGCACATCTCACATTACTTCGAATTTCCCTGAAAGACATGTTTTGTTCAGGATTAACATTAACCAAGTTCCCCTTCTTTGCCATTAGGTGGCTCTGTTACCCTTTGTAAAACACCAAATGCTGCATGACTTTTTCAGCGTTTCCTGAATTGTGCCTTGAGGGGTCTCTATCCCTCTCCTGTGGTTTTATTTGGAAGGGAGAACATGTATATTAGTTGTTTTAAAGATGATAGAATGTATCTCTCCCTATGTCTTTAAAGTTTACACAGGACAACTAATGAGAAAAGATTTTTGCAGTGCTGCATCCCAACCCAGAGAGAGGAGTCTCTTAATGCTGGTTTGTCAGAGTAGAAATAAAACTAAAGGCATCAAGAGAAAAGCACATGAAAAAGTGTTTTGCCAGCAATTTTCTACCTGTATTCCCTCAGCATACCTCTTTCTCAAGTGGAACAAACCAGGGATATAAGGTCTTACAATGATGAGGGATCTATTGTCTCTTGAATCTCTATACAGTCATTTAATTATCTACTGGTCTTCTAATAAAAATGTACCAACTTTTTATTTCTCTATATTACAGCTTTCCAAAGTGTCCAAGTTCTTCTCGAATGCAAACCATCCAGCTAACTGTATGCCAGAGGCCTCCATACTACCATCATATCAGAGTAAAAGGAAAATAAGTTAAAAACAGAGCGAGCTGTAAGATAACATCTCTCAGCAACTCCTGTTACTTTACAAGAAGTGATAAATCAAAGCTGCAAAATCAAAACAGAAACATTAGAAACTGGCCTTGACACAGGTAGCAATGAGAGACAAGATTTTTTCATAATACTCAGTATTATCTGGGCAGCAAGAAAACTTCATCTGCCAGATTAGCCAGACACATGATCTGCCTAAGTATTAGCTACCCCCTAAGCAAACATCAGCAGCCCACGGTACTTTTTGAGGGGTGACAGACAGTGTGACAGCAATTCCAGCTGCAGGCTGGTGAGGACTCCATTAAGCTGACAGAAATACTTCAAGTATTTAGCTGGCTGGTCTAAGAGAAGGGTTAGTCATATTCTGTTTTGCATATTTTTATTTTGGTCCTCCGTTTTTTGGTAGGACTAGTACAGATCTGAAGACAAAGCTAGAATGCATGCCTGACTGTATGACATGAGCAAAATTAATATCTAAATCCTGATTGCAAAGCCTTCTTCCTTTGTGGATTCTGGTACCATTAAGAACAGCTTTATTTTCACAAACTACCCAAGCTTGCAAGCCATTGGAAAACCCAATTTATAACTTATAAAGAAGACATGATTTCCAGGAATCATTGAGAAACAATAAATGTAGAATCCACAAAGTACATTTTACAAAAAACATTTTTCAGAGCAGTAGCACATTTTAATGTCAATTGAGTGCATGCTTTACGTTGAAGAAAAAACTGCTTAGTGTACCATCTGTTGCTTTTAATAGCAAATGAAAAACATGAGTCGTAGTTAATACTGTTGATGTAAAATATGAGGGGTGTTATAAAACTACTCCTGACAGATATAAACATGTTTTGAAATATGAATGAGCTCAACCAATTCAATATGCAACTTTTATCAGCAGCTGTTCTCAAAAGATAAGGCGACACCAGAGTTTTAACAAACCCTGTGCTAGGCAAATGCAAGTTCATTTCACTGGCCCATGAGATGATGGGAGAGGCATTTCCCATCTTAAGCACACATAGGGTGACAGATTCATTCCATTAAAAATGTCAGTCTTAGGGGAAATAATTATATCTTGTACAGAATTGTCACACTTCTCACAACCTGACAGGTGGTATGAAAATGTTGTCATGAATATCTATCTATCTATCTTTAGAAGAGATTCTTGTGACAAATTAAAGATTTTTTTCAGAGAAGTGTCCAGAAAAAAATCCAAAAAGCACTTCACTTTTTGCTTGACATATGATACTGCAGTGAGATTAGTTATAACATAGGGCTTGGTCCTGTGAATGCTCATGTATTGGGACATAGCACGCAGATAACAGCCCAGTCAATCTATATCACATCTCCCTTTGACAAGCTCAATATTGAATTACAAAGGAGTGGATCTGTATTACTTATCCTTCATTTTAAAATCTAACATTATGACCCCTCTGTATAATATGCATTTTCAAATCTTTGGATGATCAAGACATGATTTAGGAAGTTTTTTTTAGCCTATTGTCATTAATAATCATCTTGTTTCCCTTCTGTTAGATGGTGTTTCATTGCTTTTATTTTCTGTGAAATGTTCTTTCTCATCCTGAATGGTTTAAGAAAACAGACAAAAGTGTTAATTGACAAAGAACAAGTTGTTGAAATCTTTTTAATATTGTCTATTAATGTTTGGCCTTTTGGGTGAGGAACATTCGCTAAGTTTGTTGATCCATCTAGAACACAAGCTAGATGCTTTTACTCTTCACTAGTTTGAAATAATAAAACATAGAAAAGAACACTTGTTAAGACCAGTTATTTTTCAAAGACTTTTCATATTTCCTTGAAAACATGCAAGTTATGAATCATCATAGGCTTTAGTTCAGTGTTCTGTTTTATTTCGTACCCGTGATGACTTATAGTCTAGTTAACTAGAGCTATACTGACTTCTGTCCCAGTTACTTCTCAGCATGTACACTGAAAATTGGTCAATAACAGATATAAACTACCTGTTCAAGTAAATTTAGATCAAAATTACTATAAAAATTGTCAGAAACAAATGGTGAGATAATCTCACAGAATTTTAGTCATGCAGAATGTGTGTAGTCTAACCTGGTCCCTTTGATTCCCTTTATAATATTTGCCTTGGTTTGTCTGTTTTGGGGGTTTTTTTAACTTGTTTGAAAGGGTATGTGTAAATTAATAAATTATGTCAAAGGTGGTAGTAGTAGACTTACATGTGGCACTTGAATTTACTCATCTGGGAGCAGGGTGTTAGGAAGTTTATGAGAGTCTTCGTTCACATAAAATTATCTAATTTCATCTACCCTATACAACCACTGCATTTGGCCTGCTGAATCTAGACTGTGAATTTACACATATGAAGATCTGTATCTCAAGAGAACCATTCTTGAAACTTCATTTTTGTCTGTTTCATGTGATAAGTGTGCTTTGTCCTGCATTGCCTGATTTTCATAGAGCTCTAAACTCCCTCAGTATTGATCAGATTGACATTTCCTCGAAAGAATTCCAGGGAGCCCTGTAACGTCCTTGGCAGTTCTGCCACTAATAAAATTGTTTCTTTTCAGATGGCAAGGGCTAACTTAAATCCTCAGTGGAAGGCATAACAAGACAAATAATAAAATGTTTTTTAATAACATATCTCCATATTGCATGTTACAGTTCCATATCCATGGACTGGCAGTCATGGAGACAATAGCTTCAAATGATTAACAACAGGGAGGTATACTGATGTACAAATGTCTCATCATAAATCCTTCCATCAGCAATGGCAGTGACCATATGCTATTAACTCCTCAGTTTTTGATTACTGTAGCATGACCACATTATATTAAAAGGAAAACAAATAACTAACCTTACAAGAAACCAACCTGCCCAGGATTCTGTTAATATTACCTGGATTCTGTGTTTCCTTAAATTCAGGTATGTGGATTTCTTTCAGGGATTGCTGTTTTAGATAAAAAGTTTGCTCATGATGCTTCAGATCTAAAGCCATTTCTTTAGCTGATAACTGTGGATGATTTTTAAATTCCAGTTTTACACATATAAAATTCATTGAGTGCAAGTGAATTAGGAATAGTAATTTTGGTGTGTTCACTGTGTTCAACAAGCTTTTTAAAATCACATTGAAAGGACTTTCCATCAATTCATAGTTGCAACATACGCACAAGGTTTTCTTGGTCTTTTTTCCAGGCCACAGTGCTGTACCTAGACATGTATCTCACTAAAGCAGTAACTATGACAAAGACAACAGCAAAATTCTACAACTAGGACAGCTTAAGTATGTATGCACAGAAACTACTAAATTCTGCTGGGAAGTAACTGTTTAAAGCCAGTGAAATCATCTTTCAGCTTTGAAAGAGGCTTTGGATTTAGTGAACAATACTATAAACCAAAAAGATTACGTCTTTCAATTATGTAAGACAGTAGCAATTGCTTCTGATGGAAAACAAGTCCAGAAGTAAATTGTACTTGAATGAATAAATGGATTAGCCTGTGGTCTGCTTGTTGGTTAATTTACACACCAGCCATACCCTTTTATACTTCATATAAAGACACAGTTCTCCTTTCATTATAGAAAAAAAAATGTGGTATTGTTCCACTGGTAGCAGAAATTGTCAAAATTTAGAAAGGATTGACTGGTGAATAGGAAAAAATGATAATGAAAAAAAAAAGGGTTCAGGTAGGCTGACATAATAAAAATGAAATTAATAGATACAACTGATAACACTGCTCTACTAGCTTGATTTAAAATAGAAAAATACTACTAGTAAATACATTTTTCTTTTTTTTTTATACGCCAAACTGCTTGAGATTAAAGGATTAAAGAATGACAACCATTTTATTAGCAAAGAAAAGTAGAATGGCATACCAGGCAAATATCTTTTTTTTTTTTTTAATCTAATTTTTAGAGTGCAGACATTGCAGAAAACTTGCCATTTAGTAAATTTTTGCAAATGCTTTATGGATCTAGATAAACCAAAGTTCCTCGGTTGCTTTCACAATTTATCCCTGCCTCTTCCTAGGAAAGAAGGTGGCAGTGAAGATTACAAAACCAGAGCTGAATTTTCCGGCCCTAAATGTGAGAGGTTGAGTATGAAAGGGGCTGAAGAAAAGGGTAGTAAAGGCTCTTGCAGATCCAAGCTTGCTGCTCAGAAGGGTGTAGGACAAGAGCCAAGGGCTACTGCTGCTGCTCTCAACCCCAGCAGTAACTGGGGTTAATAACTCCTGGTATTTCTCATGTCTTCAAAAAAGCAGTTGCTTTGCCGTACAGCGCTGTGACCCAGGCGGCAAGGTCACAGCCCCAGTCGTCTGTTACTTCACTCATGGCTGCAGTCTTGTACCAAGGACATATTTTTTCCTCCTTGATTGTAATTCATGTCACCCATAGGTCTGGGCAACAGCTTTCCCTGTTTATGCTACTTTGCCAGGAGTACCACAAAATTTGTTACTTTTCATTCTTCAAGTGTAGTACTCTTGGCCTGCTGGCAGCCAAACCCTTGATTCATTGTCTTCAAGGTATTTACTGGTCTCTTTGGTGTACACTGACTAAAACATGAGCCTAGACAAAAACTTTCTCAAACACCTTAAATTTAGTCCAGTTTGAGAATTTTCATAGTGATTGTGCCACTTCTTCCATAGTCACATTCAGGAGTACTGAGTGTACTGCATTTCCTTGAATTAATTTAATACCAATGCCAAGTAGTGCCAAGGATGCATTTTTTACTGTTTTTAAACTGCAAGCCAAACAGCTCTCTACCCAGGTAGTTTATCAGGATTTTCAGATCCTTACATTTTCTGCCATGGGTGAAACTGTCTTAGGGGTCTATAAACCTGTGCCTGTTACTATCACAGTATTTCAAAAATATCTGAGATCTCAAAAATGTTTGGTATGTATTGGTTCTGTTTCATCACAGTCTGCACTAGTAGTCTGTAATATTTTTTCTGTATGAGAACAAATTCTATATAAACTTATCAAAAGTAGGCTTTTGTGGATCTTAATGAGAAAGATATGAGCCTTAGCTTTCATTTTGTCTGTCATTAATAAAGATTGTAATTAAAACCAAGAAAACCACCATTGTCTTCTATTAATTTGTGATTTCTTTTAAGATCTAAAGACAAAATTACTTTTTATACTTCTTAGCTTAAGCTAATTATTATTAAGCTAATAATTCCATGGAAGTTCTGTTAACACTTATTGCATTGCTGTTCCTGACCAGTTAACTCTCAAAACTCTCTAAAATTGATAAATATTAAACTAATGGCTCAGGTAGTGTGGAATGAACTAATTATCTGCCGGGGGGGGGAGAGGGGGGGACAGGATGATGACCCACAACAAAAAAAAAAGCAACCGAACAAAAACCCACAAAAAAAAAAAAAAAAAACTAAAAAAAAAAACAAAACCAACCAAACAAATAACCCTTCCGAAATGGTAATTTGCTATCCTTGTCTATGCAACTCAGACTTAAGTAGTTCAAGGACTTAGTTTTGGTAAAGATTTTTCAGGAGAAGTTTGTTTTTTGTTTTTTGGGTTTTTTTCCAGATATGCTTTACAGCCTTGAAGCATACATGCCTAATTGGGGTGTTGTCTTAGGACTCTGTTGAATTCAGATTAATTTCTATTTGGTTTGATGTGGCCATTAAAAATAACCTAGAAGACAATGATAGGTGTTATATGGTCAAAAAATAAAGAGGCAAA
>NW_009649293.1:445531-447008 GCF_000708025.1 Charadrius vociferus | reverse complement strand
AAAAAGGGTTGTTTCATCCTGGTTCTTTTTTTCAGCAGAATAACCCCAGTGAATGCTCTGCTTTTTACAAGTTCCCGAGAGATGAGCTGCTCTGCTCCTCTTAATGCCTCCTAAGTACCTAGCCCTGCCAAGGGTGCATGCAAATGAAAGGCACATGCTCAGCTTGTGTTGCTGGACAGAGATACTTTCCTGATGTAGGATCTGGATCTGAGGTCTATAGTTCTCTTCCTTTTCTCTATTTGCTCACCATAACATAATGAGTATCTTCCAGAAAGTCTTCTCCTTTCCCTGGTCAGGGGACTTTGCAACAGCGGTAGCACCAGAAACTACATGTAACCTTTACAGATTCTGACATTATTTATTCAAGTCAGGATCAATTTTAAATATTTTCTGCCTCGGTATCACTACAGAAATATATCTCCCTAAAGGCAGTCATCACAATACTGATTTGAAAATTAGTATTTTAACAGAACCAAGTGAGTCATACCAACATGTTGTGTAAACAATGTTTTTATGTAGAGTCTTAGGTCTGTTTGTTTCCCAGACAGCAGGAAGGGATCACGCCTGCGTTTATATTTCTTCCAGCAATATAGAGCATATGCCTGCCCAGTTTGGCTGGCTGACACCAATGGAGTCTTGCCCTTGATGGCTCCTGTTTATACAGATGGCTTGAAAAATGCTACTGGAAGAGAAAAAAGCCTGCACTGTAGGAAGCACTTTATACAGGAGACAAAACTTAAGAAGGCAAACTGTTTTCATCCTTCTCTCCTCAGCTTGAAAATTTGAGCATAATTTGACTGTGGGTTTTGAAACTACTTTTAAACTTATTTTTGTCTGTTATATTTAGTCATGTCAAGTTTTTCAACGTGATTTTTTGAAGATCCCATTTAGAAGATTCATTAGAGATCTGAGCATTTGACTTGCCTATATTAGTAATGTTTTTTATTCCCCTCCAAGTGGATGGAAGGAAATAATTCAGGTGAATCACCCTCCACATACTTCTTCACGCTTGACTTTGGACGGAATGAATCACTCTCTAGAGAGGGCTGTGCCTTTCCACTGACTGCAAGGGGAACCTAGCAAATCAAGACATAGATAAACTGCAGATCGGGTCAGCATTTCATTCCAGAATCATATTAAAGTCAGAGAAAAAATTCCCCTTGCTGTCAGCTGTTATGAGGCTTCCATCCTTTGCCATGTGAACTGCCATCTGTAAGACTACTGCCACCAGTTATGCAATAATAATGTCTCTCAGCAAAGTATGTATTTGTTTTAAAGCTGTACGTGATGGAAATCCTAGCAGTTGGTTTTCCTGGTCCAGAATATGATTCATGCTCTTTCACTCATTAAAACAATCCTGCCCTGACTGCATTCATATTTGGCTGATTCCGTCCCCCCAAAAACAAACAAGCAGAACAATACACAAGAGCTGTCACTAACTTTTACCTTGATCTACAGTCATTGTAAACACCAGAGG